>NC_081408.1:520601520-520819020 GCF_030272615.1 Cryptomeria japonica | reverse complement strand
AAGGGGACGTCACTCTCAAACATTGTTGAAGGTAAGGTGATTTCCACTTTATGTTAACTGGTTTTGATATTTGACTCTAAGCTTAATTGTAATATTGTCAACTAATCATTAAACTAAATGTATTTTTGGTGTTTTAGAAAGCCTGTAATTGAATATTTTGCTATTTTCTTCTGTCGTCTACTTGCATGGAACCCTCTATATAGATAGTGCTCATTGATGACGATGAACCCCTGGTAAGTACAATTTCCAATTTATAAGTTTCATTTGTCTTGTTCATCTTGTTTTTTATTAATAAGTAGCATTGACTGGGGCGTTGACCCTTTAACATAGTCAGAGTCTATCAACAACACAATAGCAACAAAACCCTGTCAGTCAAGCAAACAAGGGAGCCTGCAAGACCGAAAACAAAGCAGACCTGAATCAAGGAGGAATAGAAACCCTGTCTTGTTCATCGTGTTTGCTATTCTAATATCAATTTTCATTATTTCTTTCTTTTGTTGGAGTAAACATAATGTTTTGTGCTCAAATAGTATTTTTATGTGTATGTGCATATGTTTTTATATTAATTCCCACATATACTATAGAGTGTTTGATTACTTAGATAATGATTTTAGCTAGAAATATGGAAAATCAATATATCGATAAAAATTCCAAACTAGTTTGAATTCAAATTCAAGTTTAAAATTTTTCTTGGCTTTTGTTTGGTGGCATGTTTTTGTTGGGAAGGAGCCACTATACAGATTAAAGTGCCAAATAGCTTTGATAAGGTGTTTATTTCTCTATCTATTTATATAGATGTACTGCTACAACTTAAATGTGAATTTTTTGTAAACACATAAGTGAAAGTGCTTGTTTTCTTGTATGTCTTTTTACAAAATATTAAAAAGATATAATAAATTATGTTTGTTTTCCCGACAGAAATTATAGAGGGTTTAATTACTTGATTTCAAATGGGTTGTCTTTCACACATAGAAAGGTGTGTGTCTAGTATCTTAGAGCATGCTTCAAATGGCTTTCGTGCTAAAAAATCTTCCTCTTTCTAAATCTTATGTTTATCTATGTCCTTTGTGTAGAGTCTCTGAAAGTTTGAGCATATAATTTTTTGCTAAAGAAGTTTGGTCCATCTTTCTTTCTAGGTCGAATGCTTAGGTTCCAATTAAAAGTTAGTGCATTGTTTAAACTATAGTTGGTTGCATTAAAGGTCTTGAGAAAGTGTATAATTTTTATTGGCTTGTTCTTTCTATTGAGATTCTTTAGGTCCTATCTAAGAATGATGAATGGTATCAAGGATGGATGAGGAAGCTTGTTGAGTCTTCGAAAAGACTCATTTTATGTTTTGTTGCTATCCAAGTTACTACCACTTTAGATTTCAAGGGACATAGTTGAGGAGCTAAGGGATTGTGGCACAATTTCATTGGCAAGCCTAAGTTATCTATGCTACTTTGTGGACTGCATCTAGGAAGGAAAATGATGTTTTCTTGAAAGCCTACCTTAAGTTCTAGATATTGTATAATAAGGTTTACAAGGATTAATTGTCATTAAATTGGAGATCCAGAGGCGAAGTCTATATTCCTGATGATTTTGTCTCCATACCAAAAAAAGAAGAGCAAACAAGGACATATTCACTCTT
This sequence comes from Cryptomeria japonica, assembly GCF_030272615.1. Taxonomy (NCBI): domain Eukaryota; kingdom Viridiplantae; phylum Streptophyta; class Pinopsida; order Cupressales; family Cupressaceae; genus Cryptomeria; species Cryptomeria japonica. The sequence goes on along the minus strand of NC_081408.1, from coordinate 520,817,390 downwards.
AAGCCACCTATTAGGTGGAATTATATGGCTTCCTTTAGTTATAGACTTGTTGAAGTAGTTGGATAAGAATTTTCTTTTCAGTGTAGCTTATTTTATTTGATACAATACCTAGCCAACTCCATTCTATACAATTCATGTTATTTACAGTCAATTCCAAATTCAATATACAAAGGTAGCTTTTTGATCTCATGATAGGCTTCTCCTGAAAGTATTGTGACAACATTATGACTATATCTACAATCTTTGATCCTTGATAACAACATTATCTTTTGTTGCATGTTTCAAGCATTATGATTCTTTTTTTGTTGTAGTTTGATACAATATCTCTTATGCATTGTAACTCTATTTTGTGACACCCATCTAGATATTTTGCCATTTAAGTTGACTAGATGTACTTTTTGAGTCTTTTGGTAATATATTATCAATACATTAAAAAAACCTCCCATTTATTGTAACCTCATTTGTGAGGTGTAACCTTTACAAGGGAGCCATCCCTTAAAAAGAGGGAGTAGCACACAAACCCTATGCCATCATGACACTCACAAGATGTCATCATATTGTTGGAATCCAAAAACACTGAGAGGGGGGGTTGAATCAGTGTTCTACCGAAATGATCAATTTTAACCTTATTAAAACATGCATTCACCAACCGGTATACCGGTACATATAGAATTGAAAGAAGTAAAGAAACCAATAAGCCAATCACACAAATGAATACCATAACACACAGAATTATATGTGGAAAACCTCAAAGAGGAAAAACCATGGTGGGATTTGTGACCGGCCTCAATATCAATCCACTGGCCATACGAAGAGATATTACAAAATATAGGGGCATGCACTTGCAGGAAGGCTTACAGCCTAGAGCACACTGCTCAATCACAAAAAGAGCCTCACTGACTACATACAAATCCAGACTACAATCCGGAGAAATGATTGAACTGCAATGATAGCATCTTCTATTCCTTAATACAGTTTCAGTTAAGCTCTGTTTGTTTCGGTCTAAAACCCTAAACCCTTACTAGAATATCCTCTTACATAAATATCCTCACATACATGATCTCTCTCATATATTTCACATCTCCATTACATATCCATATCCTTTCCTATACATACATTCATACTACAAAATGATCCAATCAACTGACCTATATACCCCTTTAAAATCCATCATGCCTTATGTCGGCTTAAAAAGATAATTACAATATGAATACACATGTCGGCTAAATAACATAAACACATGAATATCAAAAACAATTGTCGATGTCGGATCTCCTAAATGATGTCTACCACCAATACCGATAACCTGAATGTGAACCATGTCGGCCTGCAATGTCGGTAACCAAAGAAATCCATTCAACCTGTCGGTGTCGGTGTTGGTGTCGGTGAAGTGTCTGTCGGTACACAACTAATCCAAAATATGAAGCAGGAACATGTTGTCATGTTGCCATCAATGAGAACATATTGAAACCAACCAAATGAGTGTCAATTGCCAACAATCTCCCCCTTTGGCATTGATGGCAACACTCATGTGAAAAATGATTATGGTTTTCATTTGTCGGTTTCATCCTCAGCCTACTCCCCCTAAACTAAATATCCATCTGAACAAAATACTCCATACTTTCATATCTTTTGAATATTTTTCACCTATACTCCCCCTTTGACATCAATGCCAAAACTACAAAAAAAATACCAAAAAATGGGATGAAGAATGAAAGATTGTACAGTGAATGTCCCAAAATACCTTATTGGAGCTGAATATATTTGAACATATCCAAACAGGCCTTTTCCAAAAGCTCTAGATAGGTATCCCAACTAGATTTGAAAGTGTCGGAAATAGATACAAGTCCATTTAGCATATGGGCATATGATTCTTTCTCATTAAGCTCTGTCGATGTGGGCTTACCAACCATATCTATACACTCCTTCTTATGTACACTTAATGAATCCAATCGAGGACTCACTAAACCTCTAAGACCTTTGGATCTCCTTATGATTTTATCTTTTTCCCTCTCAAAAGCTAAAACTTGGGCTTCCAAAACCAAAATTTGACCATCTATAGATGTAGTTAAAGAATTTGATCCATCAAAAGAATTAACTATACCTACAATCTCCTCTTGAATATCCTTAATCCTTTTATCTATCTCAGCTGTGAGTAAACCTATGTTACAACATACTCTATAAATATTAGTACATTGCCTTAAAGAGTTATCTATCAGCTTAAACTTATCATTAATCTCCTTCCTCTCTGACTCAATCATTTGATCAAATGTAGCTCTCTTTGCCTGTGTAAACCTCTCCAGTGCCTGTCGGTTTGATATATGTTGTAAAGACTGAAAGTCCTTTGAAATGTGCTATGCGATTGTCTTAAGCTTGTCAGATGGGCTCTCTTCATTGTCAAACTTACACTCTGGGACAAGTCTATGCAAAACAGTGATAGACTGATCTATAACCTCTGCATCCATAGATCCCCCCTTCATCATTTTATGTGCAGCCATCATCATGAGTTCAGTAGAACTCATCTTCGTTATGCTTTTCTTTTCAACCTGCGAGGTGTCAATTGACAACAATGATGGACTCACTATCAGTTCCCTATTGGATTCCCATTTTTTCTCCTCTGATGGTTTAACTTTTATAGCTTCCTCACTTGCACCAGTGGCTTCGTCACTTGGTGCAGTCTCAGTAACTGTCGGTTCCTCCTTAGGAACTGTGTCTTCATCCTATACATTCTGATCCGGAGGATTGTTGTCCTCAACATTAGTAACCTATACATTTGCAACCTTTATACTCTCTGATTCTACCGGTATCTCAACATTTGCCTGGACATTAGTCTCTACCGGGGGCTCTATGTCCAATATCTTAATGTTTTTCAAAATTGAGGGTGAAGTACCCACAATACCTTTACCTTTCCCTTCAACCAGGATGTCTGTAGTATCTGTCTTAGGTTTTGGTGAAGTATAAAAACGGTGGTTTTATTCAAAGAATTTAACCCATGCCTTGTGTGTCTCCTTGACTATCTCATTGACCCTACCTAACATAAGACTGATTATTCTATGCTTGTTGTTAAAGATTTTCCTATCTACAACTTCAAGTGTCTTGTCCATCTCCTCTGGAGTAATAGAAATGCAAACATATGACAATTCTTGAATCTTTAAATGCCTGTCCTCTTCCATTGTTGATAATCTTCTAGCATCTAATATGTCATATAATTGTGTAGCTATTTGGTTTTCAAATTCTAACAAGGCTTTCTTATAAATATCCAAATACAACAAAACTGATTCCTCTACTTCTCTTTGTTCAACATCATCTAAATGCTCATAATAAAATTGCACATTCTTCAACATACCATCTTTGGTTATTTCATTAACTAATTCTGCACAAGTCTTGGGTGGAATAGCAGTTACATTACCAGATACAAGTGCAAGATCGGTGTCACCCTTCTTCTTCCTTCTTCGAGTATCGGATGGGGCTGAAGATGTTTCTTTAGGTGCTATTTTCTGTGTCGGTACCCTGATAGTAACTTTCCTAACCAGTTGCTTCTTAGCTTCTACCTTAGTCTCTTCATTTTTCTTCCTTAATACCCTCTTGAATGCTAAAGGTGTGTCATCATCAGATCTAGATTCTGCTACAATTGGCTCAATGAATATTTTTTGCTCTTTCTTTTTTCTTCCTTTCTCTGGAACAACATCAATCAATGCGTTAATGTCCTGTGAAACCTTTTCAACAAATTTACTTGTCTTTCCCTCCTGCTTCTCCCTCTTCTTCTGGTTGAACTCAGTTTCAACCTCTTGGTTCTTCTGCTTAGCAATACCAAAGGTTTTTACAGATTCATCAATAGGTGCATCAATTAGCATCTGTGCATAAGCATCTAGAATCTGAGCATCAACTTCATAACCCATTTCCTCAATCCAAATCTTTTGGGGCATGAGTGCCTCCATCAAAGTTTCATCTTTCTTGACCATGAAGCATATCTTGGTTGAGTACTTCTCAACAATGTGCTTTGGAACCCTCTCCCTAGAATTCATAGCCTTTTGAAATGCTTTAAAGTAACCCCACACTTTATCATCTCTCTGACTACTCAATGTAGCAATTGATTGTTTGAGTTGCCTCCCTACCAGGATATCGAATGCCCATTGTCTCTTCCCAAAACTGGGAGTCTCATTGATGAAAAACAGCATTAAACAGACAATTAGGTTTCCATACCGAAATGTTCATTTATTCTCTCCTTTGATCTTTCCTAGGTTATATCAACAATTCATCCAACATCCAACCACATAGATCTAACTTCTCATTCTCCCTCGTCATTTTATGAGTTGCATAAATGCAAGAGCTAGAAACAGAATTTAATCGGTTTCATTGAGTTACCTTGTAACCAATGACCATGCTTCTAAATCTGATATCTATGTCAGTGATAGTACTAATCCTCATTGATCGCTTGTCTGATGTTGCGTCGATGATCTTGTTGACCTGATCATTAGAAACCTTCTTGTCAAGACTTTGGCCAACCTGGGATAAACCGGTGATGGCCCTGATGGCCTCCTTCGAAATCTTATACGGTATGTCTAACCAGATAAATTCTCCATGCACTCTACTCAAAACATATCTAACAATCTCATCTTCAAATTCCAGAAAATCCAGAATGTCGATAAACCCTAGATCCTCAATATGCTAGTACTCGAGCTTAATATTTCTAGAATCTCCCATTAACTCGTTCATGTACATTCTCTTAATATCACTCGTTCCTAAATCCTCAATATGACAGTGAATGTATGCTATGGCATCTTCAACATACATGAATCCTTCTGGGACACGGGGAAATATGCCAACCAAATTGTTCAAGGTAGCAATATGTGGATATCGCTTGAAAATAGGTCTAGGACGGTCCTTGACCTCAACTATAGTAGGATTTGCAATAAACATAGGTTCAGATGATGGTCTCGCTTCCATGATGAAAGATAAATACCTGTGAATAGTTGTCGGTGAAAGACCCTAAGAACTCTTCTGATCGTTGGTGAAATCGCTCAAGATGATATCGATCACTCTGAATCACCTTAGACTTCCTTTGAATTGCTCTAAATCGCTCTAAATGCAAAGTGGTCAGAAATGAAGTGAATTCATCCTTTTAACCTCCAAGAAACCCTAATTCGTCATTGATATGAATGACTTCTTGTGGAAGATACCGGATCTCGATTAAACATCTCCATGTCGAATAAGCATCTTCAATATCTGGAACATCTTTTAGAAACTCTTCTCGGGGCATATGCACTATCTTCATGAATTTTGCCTACCCCTAAGGCATCTGCCTTAGTTACCGGATGAGCTTCCTACCGATGCAGGAGCAGCCTCCTTTGTCAGTTGAGTAACCGGTGCATATCCATCTGTTGATTGTTCTTCTGACTTCCTGACCCATCTCTGGGTATGATCTTGTCAGATTTCATTAACCTTCTCTTTCCCTTTCTCATTTGATCCATTATTACCAACTAGTGGATTTCTGCTTCTACAGAACTTAGCAATATGTCTAACCTCATTACATGCATAACATGTAACATTGTTGTTTTGAATTGCTTTGCTAAAGGCGGTATAATTGCTTGACCTACACTGATTAGCCATATGTCCAAATTTTTCACATGCATCACATTTAACATTCATTCTGCAATCTTTTGTCTTATGACCATACTTATTGCATTTAGAACATTGACCAGGAGCAGAATCAAGGTTTCGATTTGCTCTATTTCTACATTGCCTAGACATGTGACCAAATTTATTACAAACAAAGCATCTACCATTAAATTTATAAGCATTAAACTATCTGACAGGTGCCTTATGGTTTTGATCTTCATTTGCAGTACCGGAACTCTGACCTTGTTCAAATCCAAGTCCACTGGAATTTCCATTCTGCCTTTGTCTCTTCAATAACTCGTCTAGCTATGCTGAACTAATCTTGAATTTTTCTTTATACTCATTTACAATAGCCAGATCATCTCTCAGATTTATCATTTGTCTCTCAAGTTCTTGTTCACTACTCTAGGATTGTACTAAATCAGTTCTCAACATATCATTTTCATGAACCAACCTTCCACATTCTTCAAATTTGTTTTTCAGAGATACAGCAAGATTTTCTTCCTTTTTCTTTTGGTCCTCAATCTCTTTAGACATCCTCATAGTTATAGCTTGCATTTCATTCCTCATGACCATGTTCTCCTGACTCAGCTTCAGACATCTCTCATTAAGGGAATCTTTCTCTTCATTATCCTTGTTCTGCAAAAGTTCCTTCCTCCTAGCCTGAACAGATAACAGTCTCTCCTATAGGACAAGAATGAATTCCTGAGCAGAATTCAATTCATCTTGTAACTTCAAGTTCTTTAACCTTTCAGCATCATAATCTTCAAGTGCCACCTCAAGTTGCTTCTCCAAACTCATATCCATGGATTCCGGATTCAGGATCTTCCTCAAGCTGTTAAACTTCCTTCGAGGCACAAGGCTCTGATACCAATTGTTGGAATCCAAGAACACTAAGAGGGGGGATGAATCGGTGTTCTGTTAGAATGATCAATTTTAACCTTATTAAAACATGTATTCACCAACCGGTATACCGATACATATAGAATTGAAAGAAGTAAAGCAATCAATAAGCCAATCACACAAATGAATACCATAACACACAGAATTATACGTGGAAAACCTCAAAGAGGAAAAACCACGGTAGGATTTGTGACCCACAATATCAATCCACTAGCCATATGAAGAGATATTACAAAATATAGGGGCATGCACTTGCAAGAAAACTTACAGCCTTGAGCACATTGCTCAATCACAAAAAGAGTCTCACTGACCACATACAAATCTAGACTACAATCTGAAGAAATGATTGAACTGCAATGATAGCATCTTCTATGCCTGAATACAGTTCCGGTTAAGCTATCTATTCCGGTCTGAAACCCTAAACCCTTACCAGAATACCCTCTTACATAAATATCCTCACATAAATGATCTCTCTCATATATTTCGCATCTCCATTACATATCCATATCCTTACCTATACATACATTCATACTACAAAATGATCTAATCAACCGACCTATACACCCCTTTACAATCCATCATGCCTTATGTCGGCTTACAAAGATAATTACAATATGAATACACATGTCGGCTAAATAACATAAACGCATGAATATCAAAAACAATTGTCGATGTCGGATCTCCCAAATGATGTCGGTCACCAATACCGATAACCTGAATGTGAACCATGTCGGCCTGCAATGCCAATAACCAAATAAATCCATCCAACCTACCGGTGTCGGTGATCCAAATTATGGATTCGGACAACAACACCTAAGTGAGAACCTGTGGTGTTGTGGATGAACAAGATAATACAGAATTGAAGCAAGCCAAAAAGTATTGTATTCAATTCGAAAATCCAACATGTAGTATGGGTCACCAACAACTCCTTGAGAATCGAAAAACCAACAATCATATCAGGTTTATTTACATAATAAAATCTAAAACTATGTAATTTTTCAAAAAACTATATAAAATTTGTCCTAACTTTAACTAGGCATAAATTTCTGCACAGGACTCGAAATTACAAGACGTTTAACTCGTTGGAAAGGTCTCCAAGAGTTGTAGGCGAAATACTTTCAAGGGCTAAAAATGCCCTGAAGGCCTTCAAAAATGCCATTTACTAACATATAGAAAAACTAAAAAAATGTATAATAATATTTTCAAATTTTCTTCTGATCATTATCCCCCCCTTAAAGAGAAATGGGCTCCATTGCATCAATACTCTGAATGAAATGGGGGAAACGGAGCTGATGCTGCTCCTTGGTAAACCACTTTCCTTGTTGAGTGATTTGCCCTGCTCAAACCACTTTGTATAGATAAATTTGACGTTGTTTGAGTGTTTTCACCATGGTGTCCACAATCTAATCACATTGGAATGGAGAAGTTGCACCTGGATTCAATTCTGTAGTGGAAATTGTTTCTGCAACATCTAATAGTGGAGGAAAATATGGCTTCAAGAGTTCCTTCCGAATATGCAGCCACACCTTGTCCCCGACTTGAAAATTATGAGGAGTGTGATACTCATCATGTCTCTCCTTATATTTCTTATTGGTATGCTCCAAGATTTCATCCTTTTTCTTTGCCAGAACCATGGGACTACCACAGGGTGATGCACTTGGACGAATATGTCCTTTCTCAATCAATTCTTGTATTTGCCTCTTAGTTTCATCATTTCCTAATACTGATCTACGATAGACCGGTTCATTAGGCAATGGAGTTCCTAGTATCAAACCAATAGTGTGTCTTACTTGGCAGTGTGTAGGTACCCCAGTTGGCAACTTAAACAAATTCTCATATTTTATCAAAATTTGGTCTATTGATATTTTCTGCTATGTTGTGGTGTTTGTGATGTCATTGGAATTATATACAGACTTCCTTTCTTCTTCAGAACGAATCATTAATAATATAAATGTTCTGGTTTTGACAACCAACCTCCTACCTTGCTTAGCACTAATCAAAGAGGTAGTGTATGCAGGGCTTACCTCTCTCACCTAATCTGATTGTCACGCTGCAAGGTCTAGATTCATAGACACCATGGCGTTGGTACATATATGGTTGTCCCAACAAAACATCACAAACATCTAAAGGAGCCACATCACAGATTACTTCATCTTTGAAAGGCTTTATAGAGTAGAAAATGTGACACTGTTGGTGCACTTGGATATCTCTCCCTTGATTTACCCATCCCATAGAATAGGGTTGCGGATGTGTTGTTGTTTTCAAATTCAATCTTTTTACAGTCTCTGTTGATATTAGATTCTTTTGACTTCCACTATCAACAATAAAGTGCAAGGCTTTTCCTCCAACCCACATCTGTGAGTGAAACAATCTCTCCTCATCCTCCTAGGGCAATATCTTTGTAATAGCTACCTGTGCGTATGGATCAGCCTCAAAGACCTGTTCATGACTTTCTTTTGGACAAGATTCTGCCACCTTAAGTTCTTCCTTGTCCTCATATGTCTCCATCATTAAACTTTTTATGGTTCTGCAATCTTTTGTGTTGTGAGAGGGACTCTTATGGAATTCACACCACATATTGTTCTCTTGTGTCTTTTTCATACCCCATACCTTTTTCGTTGGTGAATTGGGAGGAGATTTCTTGGAGCTCTTTCATCTGTTATTTGCGAAGTTATCCCTCCTTCCTTTCTGTTTGAATTTCTCCTCAATTTTTGTAGCAAATTTATATGCACTAGGTAAATGCTCTATGTTCAGGAATTCCATTTCGGTTTGAATATACCTATGGAGTCCACTCTGATATTTTAAAACTCGATGCTTCTCACAATCTTTGATGCCAAGTTTTGTTGTTAAAGCATGAAACAAATTAGTATATTCTTGAACAGTTTGGTCTTTTTTTCTGTCGAAGCAATTGCCACTGCATATATTTATGTTCATATGTATCTACAGGAAAATATTCTTCCTTTATGTGCTCCATGAATTCTCCCCATGTGGGTTTTTTATCAAAGATGAACGTAGTGCCTGTTTCTACTGCCTTGGTTGTTAACTTCGCTTCCCAAGAATCTTTCACATGATTTTCAGCTTTGAGAAGAGAAAAAGTTATTTTCCGTTCATCTGAGAACTGGTTGACAGAGAAATATCTTTCCAGATTTGAAACCCAGTCATCAACGGCATCTGCATCAATCGTTCCTTGAAAGGTGGGTATATCAAAATTCACTTGCACCTTGAATGGTGTATACCCTATGAATGGTGGGTTCGCAGGTGACCCACGACTTTCCAACATCTGCTTGAACTGCTCCATCATTTCTTCTCGTTGTTTTGTTAATGCATCTGCAACCAATGCTTTAATGTCTTCATCAATTTGCAACTTAGCTATCTATGATCATGTGCGTCTCAAAGTAAGGTAGTCTGAAGGATTCCTTGTTTCCAACCCCAATCTTTGATATGTTGATCGCGTGTGATGACATACAGGAGCAAACTTGCTCTGATACCACTAATCTAAATTATGGATTCGGACGACAACACCTAAGTGAGAACCTGCGGTGTTGTGGATGAACAAGATAATACAGAATTGAAGCAAGCCAAAAAGTATTGTATTCAATTTGAAAATCCAACATATAGTAGTCCAAAGGATTCCAAGGGTCACCAACAACTCCTTGAGAATCAAAAAACCAACAGTCATATCAGGTTTATTTACATAATAAAATCTAAAACTATGTAATTTTTCAAAAAAACTATATAAAATTTATCCTAACTTTAACTAGGCATAACTTTCTGCACAAGACTTGAAATTACGAGTCGTTTAACTCGTTGGAAAGGTCTCCAAGAGTTGTAGGCGAAATCCACTTTCAAGGGCTAAAAATGCCCTAAAGGCCTTCAAAAATGCCATTTACTAACATATAGAAAAACTAAGAAAATATATAATAATATTTTCAAATTTTCTTCCGATCAGCCGGTATCGATACTGATGAAGTGTCTGCCGGTACACAACTAATCCAAAATATGAAGCCGGAACATGTTGTCATGTTGCCATCAATGACAACATATTGAAACCAACCAAATGAGTGTCAATTGCCAACACATACACCTTCCTATTGTGGTCTTAAAGCTTGCAAAACTATACCAAAAATTCCTTCCAACCCTCATCAAGTTGCCCCACATTTTTGTATGCTTTTGGCAACTCTTGGTTAGGAAATGAATAAGATTTAACTTGTTTAGAGTTTTCTTAATTTATTGATTTAGTTTCATTATGCATTCACAAGTTAATGAATAGTGATCTATATATTTGGAGTGAACTTTTCTTATGTGTATGTTTTTTATTAAAATAAAGAAGAAAACAACAATTCTAACCCTTTGCAAAACAAAATAAGGCAATGCTAGCCAAAAACAATAGATTAGAAATACTTCCAAAAGAAAGAGGAATGGCTACAACATAGTTGTTGAAACAACAAACAAAAAATAGAACTAGGACCCCTAGGGTCCCTCTTAGATAATACAAACCTTGTATAAATTGGCCTCATCCAACACTCTAGTATGAGTAATGATTTAGGAAGACCTTTCTTCCTACTAACAACACAACCAAGATATTATCTTCCAAATTATCAGATCACGTGAAAGCTAAGGGAATTTCCCCATAGAGAACTCATCAAAATGTGAAGAAAAAACATTAGAATATCGAGGCAAAAGGTGATCTTCTACCACGAGTAATTTGAAGCTGATCTGAAATAAAAGATAAAGTAGGCTATGAAATCAACGTAAGAGGCAATATATCATAATTGATAACATAAGAAATGGAAGTTGTATAAAAATGTAGATAAAGAAAAAAAATTATATTAGAAAGTATAAATACACTTAAATTATAAGAAATAAACCTTTAAGAACATTTTGTGATCTTTAATGTTGTATTCTCTCGTGTTTTTCGTGTTACATAAATGATATTAAAAAAGAGCGTAAAATTAGAAGCGATGATTCTTTATTGGAAGAGAATATAGAAATGTACTCTTAAATTATACAATAAAAGAAAACTAAACCTCAAGATCACTTTTTAACAGAATATGTTTCAACCACAAACTTGAATATTAAATTATCTTCTATGAGTTCCTTGCTGCAATCTTTATACAGTAAGTTACAGCCCCATTAATATGAGAAGGAGCAATGGTTATTTGTTAGTGTAGGAGAATCCAGTAAACGTGGCTCACCAAAGGCTTAGTAATTAAAACAATCATAATTAAATTTGCCTCAAAAATTTGGAAGGTATAACAACATTTTATTTATCTTAAAATAATGGAGACGAGTTTACATTTTACATGTTGCAATTATTGATGCTACTCGCATAATTTTTTAATTTTTTTAAACTATGTAAAATATACCCAAGATGATTCTCAAAGAAAGCTATTCTAATTAAAAATAAAGACCTTGAGAATGAAATCTCTCGGCATTCTAACATTTTATTAATTGGAAGATCTTATAACTTAATTGCAAATATATAGCTACTCAAAACAGTATCGAATGATTGCATTCTACTGTTAATTATTCTTGTCTGAAGAATTAAATAATATGAATTAGACAATTATTAAAATCTGCAAGGGTTTGTTGGAATCGCAATCAACGAACACTCAAATGATGCTTTTGAGAGCTATCGAGAAGAAGATGAGTAATGAACCAGTTCAGAAATTGAAACCCTTGCAAATAAAAATAATGCATGACAATTTTAAACATTGTATCTCAAAAAAATCATTATCTTCCGTGCAAAGGTAAAAATCATTATCTTCTGTGCAAAGGTTGAAGTCCTATGAGAGAGATTCTATCATTTTGGATATTCTTTGTAGTCTCCATCCTCTAAAATGTAAAATTGGAACACTTCCGATAATTTGGTAGACTCCATTACCCAAATGCGATATACTTCTGAAGTTGATCAGTGAAATAGTTCCAATAGAATTAGTTTTCCCTGCATGATAGTTGATGAATCTCAATTTTTAACCAATTTCAGTTCAATTTCGACTTGAACACAACTCGATGATTTAGTAAAGAAAGTGACTGATAAAAACAATCCATAAATCATAACCCGATGGAAAAAGGAGTTCATTGGCATGAACAATTCAACCACAGATTCGGGCAGAAAATGGAGAATATTCCACATTCAGAAACCTACTCAAACGTACTTGGAAACAATTGAAGCCATAAGGATTCATGGGAAAGGCATTAATGCAAGCCCTTTTCATTACTATCTCCCAGTGGAATATTCCTAGAGCTCAATGTGTAATTTCACTCCATCAAGCTATTAACTCTCATGTATCCAAAAATTTAAAGTTGCAATCATGTTTCTCTCAAACAATGAACCATCTGTCTTCGGTGGCAAGCCTTAGCAATGGAGCTATGATTTACAATTACCCTTTGACATGGGATTTGAATGTTATTCCATTACATCTCGTAACATTCTGCATGTTCTAAAAGTGAACCATGTAGGAGAGCTCAGCAGAGATTCTCCACGGAAAAACTTTGCTCACCTTTCTAGAATTAATATAAGAATAAGAATATATTAGAGCTGGATATGAAATTACAGCTGCTTATTGTTACAAAATGAAGAAATAATTGACCTATATTGTACCAAAAATTAAAGTCAAAAAAATCAATCTATTGATTGCCTGCACAAGAAAACAAGCAACAAAAACTTGTTAGAAATATAATAAATATTCAAGGCTTTATTGCACTTACTATTCGAGAAACATGTGATATCTCCTATGATGAGTATATGTACAACCACAACTAACATTTTGAACTTAGAATACAACATACCTAACCCTGAGTCTCAGGTGGGCAGAAGTGGTTCTTTTTCATTCAATGTTACAATGCTATGACTGGCCTGTAAGACCAATCAAGTTAATAGTAAGTTCCTATTCTGTTTTTCTAAATGTGCTCAAGATAAAAATAAAAATGTAACATTAATTGCAGGAAGAAAGCAACTGAAAATGCACAAAATATAGCATTGTGGCAAATCATATTTACAAATCATAAATGCATAATGAAGGTATCTTAACAAATATGTCTCAAGCACCATCTACTCAGCTTGCTAAGTATAGATAACTACAATAGACTTCTGAAAATGAAGTAATGCTATACACGGATGCCTACTGAGAAAAGAGTGGCATCTGAATCAAACCAGCTTTAAAATCACTGTTAGAAGTTTGTTATAACCATCCTTTCTTATTCTATAATTAACGCAATATATGAATTGCAAAATCATTCTTTCTTTCATTGTTTCTCAGGAAAATAAATAAATTTAATATTAAATCTTAAAATAACAGGTGAGCTAAATGCCAATATACGCTACATATGGAACTAAGAAAAAAATTCTTTGAACAATCAAATAGATTAAGTGACTTCTTTATCAGATAAAAATCAACAAGCGTAACATATATCATAAATATGTAGATAAAGGAGCTATATAAAAGCAGACCATATTCACCCACCAGACTTGTAGGAATCTCAAGTTAAAAGGTATAGATCCATCTATTTTGATGGCATCATATGGATTGAAACGTCATAGTGGTATCAAGTATCAACTATTGGCATTGCAGTTACAGAGTTGTGATATTGCTTGTTTAATAAGTTATATCTTTTTGACATTTGAAATAAAGAAATTTATTGTAGATCGTATGCACGGGAAGTCAAAAAGCAAAGTTTCATATGGATTATAATCTTATACGCATAGTTTCCATGTGAATACACACAAGATGTCCATGTGGCACTTAAAAACAGTACCCAACAGAGTAAAACCTAAAATATAAATGAACTGATATAAATTATATCATTGCCTTTTAATGGTTTCATTCAAAACCAATGGGAAACTCAGACTAGAAACTCCTGAAGAGAAAGATACGATTAAAAACCTTTATATTTTGGAGGACTGGTGTTGCAGGTAGACAGTACATAAGAGATAAAAGGTTGGGCGATGTATCATTATCATGAATGAAATCATATCTTAGTTGAAGTTGCATATCTTATTCTCCATAAATGTAACATTGGAAATTTTTTATTTGACTGTTCAACTTTGCAAATGACTTCTTGATATCCATTCAAGAGTCCAGGCCCATAAAGGATTTTTTGATGCCAACAAATTCCACTTATTATGCTATTGATAAATATGGCTGTACAGATTGCAATGGGTATAGAGAAACCCCTACTCATCAAATTTCCCCCAGAAATGAAGGGCATTAAATTAAAAAAACTAATCAATTCCAGGGATTAAGTAAAGACAACTTTCTGTAGTTCCATAGCAAAAAGCTGTAGGATGACCATCTTCTTTCCTTGGAAGCCAAATTATGACAATTACCACACAACAGATCAGGAGATTGTTTAGTATTATTACTCACAAGAACATTTATAGAATCATCATTTTTTTAGGATTTCACTACAAATTGCATATCAATTACCATTGTACATGAGCAAAAGCTCAGGCATAAAGAAGAAAAAAATTAATATGAATGGCATAGTTTTTCTTAGTCTAAAGTTTGCCTTGATATATATAGCAGTGATATAAATCTAGAGATTCAAAATGTCTGCATTAAAATAAATCTAAACCAATTAATGTCAAAACCTCGTCATCATCATCATCAGACAATGCACCCTTGCATTCATTTTACACTATGTTCTAACTAGCATAAAATTTTGATATGCTACATTTCTAACAGAATGGATATGACAAAACCATCTTAAACGAGGATATCCACCATATACCCTTGGTCGATATCGCTAGCTCATTCACAGATCTAATAAATTTTAATCTAATCTTCCTTGCATCATCTCACTTTCATCAAACGATTTAATAGCCAAAGGAATACTTACATCTTCTGTAGCTCCAGCTGTCATGTTTATGAAGGATGACTCTTTTGGTCTGCAACATTCAAAGATCAATAGATTAGAAATGTACAAAATGACTGTCTTCCAACTTACTAAATAAAACCTTTCTAAATACAATTATTTATGCTTCCGATTTCCATAAAAATTTGTTCAATATTTTTATGAATGAGTTAATCAAATAATTTAAAATTTTCCTTCTCCATCATATCCAAAAAAAGTGGGATGACTAAGGATAAGTCAAACATCCTCTGAAAACATAATCAGATAACTGGTTAAATAAAAATTGAGACACTAAGAGAAAGGCAGAACCAGCCAATGAGGCAAAAAATTAATTCATTGCCTTCGGAGTGACCTTCCATAGACTTGACACAGCAGTAGCACTACACAACAGATCACTAGTTGCAGCACAATATAAAAGGAAGTTCAGAGGAATTTAAAAAACTTATACAAGGACAAACAACGAGCTCCACGTAATATGGATTTGGAAAACCGGTTCAAGAGAGATAAACCGAGCACATGAAAAGCCAAAATCAAATTATCTTCAGAATTCAAACTAGTTGTTTTGAAAGATCTTGTCTGGACAACAAAAGTAAAAGCAGCACATACAACAATCTAAACTTGACAACAATGAAATACATATGAAGAAAATGCAAGGGAAACAAAGAAAATGCGTATCACAGTACAATATGTGGTAAATGGAAATAAAATTACAAGGAACTTACTGAATATTTGATGATTAATAAAAGTCCTAAATTTGGTTGTCACAGAAATTTAAATGGAAGTTGTGTGCTGATTAACACTTCATTTTAATCTGTCTTATTTTCTCTTTGTTCTACCCCTATTTGTGCATTTGACCCTATTCACTCTAATAACCAATCTGAGAAATTTCTAGTTGGGTCCCCTGTGTTATCTGTTGCCTAAGGGTGACATTAAAACTGTTTTTATCTAAAAATCCTAGTGAGATTGGTTGAGAATAATAAATGGGGCCAATGCACAGTGATATGGCCACGTCTAAATGTGTATAACAGAATTAGGGGGCCATCAAAATCACATTCTTAGGCAATTTGGGTGGTAGGTTATATATTTTATAAGGAGTAGGACCATGGGTGCTCAAACCAGCATATAGATACGAAGTGACAACCTGAATAGGGGTATACTATGCACTGCGTATGGTTTGTATCAAGGTGAATGCCTATTTCATGTAATGATATCAAACCCAGCTCCTTAGGGAAGCCCCCCTTGGTTTAACAAAGCCACAAGTTAAAATTTTACCCACCTCAATAAATTGGTCCAGTGTTGCCCAACCTGAACATAAGTTTGTGTTTATCTTCCCAAATTTGACACCCCTGGCTCTTGTGAGAAAATTTGGCTTTAGGGATTTGGGGCCCACAACTTTGGGAACCAACATGTTCTTTTGTATACCTTCCCACAAGACAACATTTGGCTCCTGAACAACTACAAAGATAACAATTTCCTCATTTATAATATGACAAAAAAAACATCCACAACCTATTTGTAAGATTAAATGGTCTCTGGACAAGTTTTCAAGCTGAGGTAGAGAAGAACAAGAATAGATTATCTTCCTACCAGACACTGATGAAAGAAGTATAGATGTGCATACAAAGGTGCATAAAACAGCCATAACTTTCAGTTCCAAAAATGTATAGTTCTCATAATCGTCCTTGAGTTAAGTTTGATCTTATTTGCATCTGTGCAGTTAGAAAGGCTTCAAAACTGAAAATCTTGCATTGTGACTAACTTTCCCATATCTTATGACTTTTCCAGATAGTTCTCAACTGACTTGTAACACAAATCATACACCCAGTTCCTACATTGATGTATAGCACCTCATGGTATAACATGGAAATGTCCTCGTGAGTTGTACCCCATCATACAGCATACTAAAGTTATGCCAATTGGTGACAGGATAGCAAGCTTCCTTAAAGTTAACACTGCCTCACCTAAGTACCCACATCATCGCCCAAACAAAGATGCTTCAAATACTACTGCATTTACCCCTGCCAATCTAACATGGGTGAAACCCATGACATGCTGCACTAGGGGAAGGGGTAACCGGACACAGACCACTTTCTAACTTCTTAGATTCACTAGTATTTCTATGTATGTATTTGATTGCTACTAATAATCACGGAAAAGTTCAGCAATTATTCAGCTCATATAATCCTGTTGATAACATAACTTGGTAGATAGATACAGATGCTCAGAATATCTATAAAATAATTAAAATTGTGTAACACAGTAATTCATATAAGCTACTGCAATTTTTGAATTTCCATGAAAGTGTTGTTCTCGTATATGATATGCAAAACATAATCAGACACTGAGCAAATTTAGCTGAAATAAAAACTTTTAAATAAATAGGTTACACTTGGTGATGTCTAATGCGACAGAAAAGTTCAGCAATTATTCAGCTCATATAATCCTGTTGATAATATAACTTGGTAGATAGATACAGATGCTCAGAATATCTATAAAATAATTAAAATTGTGTAACATAGTAATTTATATAAGCTACTGCAATTTTTTGAATTTCCACAAAAGACTTCTTCTCGTATATGATATGCAAAACATAATCAGAAACTGAGCAAATTTAGCTAAAATAAAAAAATTAAAATACATAGGTTACACTTGGTGATGTCTATAGGTTACACTTGGTGATTTCTAATGCCTAAGTTTGGACTTTCATGAATTTCAAGCTGATCAAATGCTGTTCACGTGGTTGAAAATAAAAGAATGAAAGAAATAAATTATATTAATGTCCATCAATGACCAAAAGTAGGTCAATGGGACTCAAGAGTACACTAGTCTAAGAAAGTCGAGGAGAATCTGAGAGGGCCCCACATGGGAAGAACCAAAAACAAAATGAAAGCAAAAGGAGACCACCAACTAAGGTGGTCAAAAAACTAATACAAATAGCCAAGTAGAGGGAACAAGAACCCCAATGAGCTTGAGCTGAGAAATAGAACGACATAATCTCATTAAATATAACTATAAACCAGAAATGGAGTCATTGGTTTCATCACCAATCACTGTGACGGCGGTCATTCAGGAGTGCCTAAAGCTGGGAGGGCTAAACAAGGCACTCCCCATAGAATCACATCAAACATCCAAGGCCGAAGGATCTCCTGTATTAGTGAAGAAGCTCATAATATGTGTCTATCCCCATGGTTGGGAGGGTGACCAAAGAGGAGTAGACCTATGTTGTCGGGGAGCTGAATCATGCCACCAAGAACTAGAACCGCAATGATGAAGAGGAACGTGCTAAGGTAAAAACTGTGTCAGAGTGTGAAGTAGTGGTATCTAAAGGCCATTTAGAGTTGTCAATCTCTTGGATGTGTTGGAAGAAGGATGCAATCAACCTCAAACTTCTAGGATCCATACAGACCCCTTGCAAGGATCTGCACCAAAGGGTGACGGCCTCTTGTAGATAAAAGGCCAAGCATTGCTAACCCAAATATCTAAAGGAATTAAAGAGTTTGTTGTCTGAGTCCTTATAAAGGAAATAACATCTCTCCTATATCTCATAGTAAATGGGGCATCTGAAGATAAAATGCTCCTCGATCTCCACTATTGGAGGAAACAAAGACGAAAGATCCAATCTTGGAGAAGAAAATGATAATCTGTCTCAACCCACAACAGATGGGAAAACACCCTCAGTCAGCCAAGAGAAAACCTCAAGTCGTCTGACCAATGTCTTGGAGATATCGAGGACAATGTAAGATATAGCATCTTCCCCTTGTGAGAAATATTTTACTTAAAAAATCAAGCTTTGGTGGAATAGGAGGGCAGATTTAGGTCATTCAGATGTATTGTCTATAGATGTCCCTCCTAACAACTCTAACGATGGTCCCCTTCAAAGGAAAGAGTCAAGTAGGTGCATCCAAGGAATACATGAAAGGAAGAAGCCTTTCAATAGAGATATTGGTAGAAGAAATCTGCTTAATGTACCAACAATGATGTCACCTAATGGAACCCCATGAAGAAATCTGCTTAAATGAACAAAAATCTTAAGTGTAGATACCTATCACGACTAGAAGCTATATCACGACTAGAAGCTAAATCCCCAATGGATCTGATTTTTTGGATATAGAAAGTAAATCAGATGAGAATCTCAAGATGCAACAGCTAGGCAGCAAACTCAACCTAGACAAAGCTCTAAGGAATCTTGACAAAACATAGTATGAGCCCAATCAACAGATCACAAGCTAGGCCCCCAAACCTCAAATACATATATTACTATAGGCTTGATGATGTTAACAAAAAGACACATCTTAGAAGAGATATCTTGGAAGGAATCTAAAAACATCAATTCTCCAAAATAGAGGCAAACCCATGCAAAGACATGAATGAGAAGCAAGCTTCATATTGATGAAGGGACCAAAATATTAGACCCCCAAGTATGTGTACATAGCACACAACAATGAAGACATCCTCAAGAGGAAAAGGCCCCCTATGAACCTGAAGTCACATGTATCCAGAGTGGACATCAAAGGCTATCAGTGAAACTCTATATCTAAGGTTATTGTAAACGAGTTAAGGCAACCCTCTTGAACAATGAACACCACTAAATCTACAAGTCTCACAGCAAGTGAAGACTCAAAAGTAACTAACTAATGATAGGAGTAATAGATCATTCAAGGCTTTCATGGGCCTTAGTAAGGAAGATGAAATCTTGGGAAGCAATAACACCCTAAAGAGTCCCTAAAGAAGACCATGTAGCACCATTGCAATTCCAACAAGTAATGGAGATGCCATTGCCACCCATTGAGATCCGAGGACCTCATCATGCTGACAATTTAGGGTGTGACCACCCAAATGGTTAAGAATCACAAATTACAGCCCTTCAATCCCTAATAATAGCCCAATTGTTTTCTTTCCTATTAGACACAACCTAAATAGTAGCTTTTCAAAGCTATTCCATCTAGGATCCTGTCAGATCTACATTAACATAGATTTTCTGACCAAGGAAACTGAGTTTCCTTTTTGCTTGAAGAATTCGCAAATGCTCTCCTACAATCCTAAATTGAATGAAAGGGTGTTGTTTGATACTGTCCAAGCATTGTTGAAGGAAACATAATTCAAGTCCAAAAATTTAAGCAAGAATGTGCGACCTACTCGTAAGGTCAACTAGTTTAGGGAGGCCATGAACACAAAGTTTAGTATCTTGGTTTGACGTACCTTTTCTTTTTCAAACTTTGCTTGGACAGCTATTTGCACAGCTAGAGGTGCTTTCTTCCCATTAACCACTTGGACCCACAAAATTTGTTCGTCAACCTGAATAACCATGGTTTCTTGTAGAAGATGCTTGTGCTGATTCACTATCTCTAATTGCTTGTTTTTAACTTCTAAAACTACTTCAATATGTTTTTGGCAGCATGGAGAATCCATTGGAGTGGCTGACCGCTGGGGTAAATTCAAGTTTAGTAATCCTTGCTGTCAAATCAACAACAATATTATCTTTCCCCTGCAACTGCAACCTTAACAGTTGACAAAGGATCCCAGATTTCAAAACCTGGAACCTCAATTCCTGATACCCAACAATAAGTGCTAGCATCTTTCAATTTGGGAGTCAACACCTTGTGATGACATGGAGTTAAACATTCCTGTGTTGGAGGGAGCAGCATTCTACTCCATTGATTATTTTTCTGGTAATGCTGAAATGTGCCCTAACTGTTGCAACTATACAAAAACAAGCCCATGCAAAAATCCATTAGAAAAATCTCAACTTTTAAATTCTACCACAACTTATAAAATGTTCATTTTAGCTGCCCTGTCCGCAATTCTCACAACTGCAACCCACATGACCTGAAAACTTTCAGCTGTTTGTCCTCTATACTAAATGTGATTTTCCCGGGCTGCAATTTTCCTAAAATCCAATCAAATGCCCTTCCTTTGCACTGCCAATTTGCCTAAGCCTTCAAACCTGCAATTTTACCCTTTAGCTATTGCAATAAAAATCTTGCAACTTTTAAACTCCGCTCAATTCAAATGCCGCCAAGATGAAGTTAAACGAGTTTTGGGCATTTATAGACAAAGAATGCAATAAAAAATTAAAGACTATTGATCCTTAGGTTGTTTCACAACATCCAATCAATATTTAATCTACAATTCTCAAATTATTATATTTAATTGCATGTAAAGAGATAGAAACAAAGCTAAGTCTCTCGCATTGACGGTCACTTGATAAACAATGTTGAAATACAGTTACAACACTTGGACAACAAAGGCAAGTATAGTCTATTTTCATATAGATAATCATAAAAGATTTCATTGAGGTAATGCAATTAGCTGCAGATTTTGAGATAGAGTCTTGTAATAAATAAAGAACAATTCTATGCAAGTCTTTACATCACAAACCAGAACAAAGTACCAATATTAGACATCAAAATCTCAAACAAGTAGACCCAAATATGGCATTCAATGCCAAACTTAGAATGCTCATAATTTTTTATGAAGTAACTGCTTCATTTCATTTGCATTGATACATGCCTGAACAATCCACTTCATTTAATAAACAAAACAATTTTGATTAACATACAAAAGATAAAATTAGAAGAAAAAATCGTATTTGACAAGCTCGTGTTGAACGTACAAATTTTGTTCATGTATATCTATTGTGGAAGACAAAACAGGAAGGTATGACAAGCTGAGGGAGAGAATGCACCTGTGGTTATATTGAATGTCCAGCATTTCGACAGCTCCATTTTGCGCCTCGTCCTTAGGCTTTGAGAGAGATGAAAAGAACTGCAGAGAAACATAAAATCACTGAATTCTTCACTTTGAAGTTCACTTCACAGCTTGGTAACACCACAAAGAGGAAAAGATAAAAATTCTGACTAACCTGGTGCATGGAGATGAAAACAATTGAAATCCCCAATATAAAGTTTATGGTTAATGTGTGGCCAAATAGAGCAGCAGAAGCTAAGCCAGTAAATATCGTAGCAACAGTCGAAGAATACTTCTTCAAGATTGTGTCTGCGTCCAACAACATTAACAGAGTTGGAAGGCAGAAGCAGACATTAAAATGATTGGGATGATATGTATAAAAGTTTCCTAAACACAAACAATTGTGCATCCATATACACATTGCTAGAGATTCACTGAATGGTTAAGTGTTCCATATGAACTAAAAATTTGTCTTAGATCATCTGCATTGAAAAAAAGGAGAGAATCTAACAGTTCACTCTTTATTATACCAGCATATTTGAAAAAGAATGATGAAAGAATGCCCTGTGCTGCATTATTAAAAATCAACATCATTGTTGCCTTTGAATGACCCTGGAAGATATTAAAACCGTTTGCCCCTGCAGTTCCAAAAGCAGGTATCAGTACAACAGAAATCAATATACCTGTGAATGAGATTATTATCACATAATGAAATCAAGACATTCAACAAAATACAAAGTACAAACAATCTAAATGGATTAACCAAAAGAGATAATCATAGCAATGAAAATATGTTACCCCTGAAAGTCAACAAAGAGCATCTTCACAAACCCTGGTCGATACCCATTTTGTACGATAGCCTATTAAATAAATTGGAATGTCTTCATCTCTTGAAGATAACTTTTTGCAGACAAGAAACTATATTCCTAATATTCTCATACCAAGATGGCTAGCTCAACATGCTGAATATTTAAACATCAGTAATCTGGGATTCCGTTTGTGGTTCTCCACACATGATTCTGGAATGTTACACATGATTCTGGAATGTTATATCTACTGCTACACAATGTTTCCCTAGCCTAACAATAACAATAAAAGTGGCTCTTGTTACAAAAGTAACATTCTTGGCTATGAATTACTCACTATGTATAGAAAATTCAAAAACCTGATCATAGACATGAAAGGCAGAGATTTGAAAATAAGGATTCCACATTGTACTATATGCACCATGCCTAGTGCTCAATGCAAATGTGGGTCACAACCACTGTCAGCAACTATAAACTTCCTAAGTAAAAGGATGATCCAGCTTGTGTATCCCTTACTCATTTAGCATACATCCTGTGAAATAATTCAAAGAATCTATGTGCACATAAAATACATTGTTCCATTTTGGGTAAAGATAAAATGGATGATATGAATTTAGTTTCAAAGCTTTACAAGCTAATATAATCGAAGTAAAAGGTGGATACTCATGCAAAATTCTTAATCGCCAGTAATATCCAACATGGTTCAGTAAGTATATTTTACAGCACCAACATCCTTCAGTGTTTCCATGTTAAAAAAAACTCTCTAATAATGTTGTCGTCCATCTTCAATGCAGAATAACATGCATAGCAAAAGTTTTCCATAGGTCACCATGAAGGAACAAATCTTGGATCCATTGAGGATCCGTTGAGAAATTTACTTGGCATATAAGTTCATGCAATACTCCAACACCAATATATGTGATCCCTTCTTATTATAGATGGACCAATTGTCTAATATCACTCTAGTGATCTCTATTTTTATCTTGTCAAATATATGCAATACAATCTGTTGGTTCTACAACCTGCTTTCAATATTCTCTAAGGGGTTGTGAACTCTTATGACTAAAAAAATCGAGAGGATGGGCCAATGAATGAGATATAACCAAACAATACTAAGGATATAAAAATAATTTCACACAATCAACTTTCCTATTACCCTCAATGGTTGGACAAGAACACATCACCATACACAAATTCTCTACAGATATATTTCTACAACACATTCACCAAGGATTCAACAGGTTTACAACAATGAAATTATGTATTATTGGTTAGCATCTAATTTATTAACATACAACACCAAAGTATGGTTTTCAATCTACATATTCAACTGGGTAGGGATTCTGAAAAGATTGGTGCCTGCTCCTTGGGAATATAAAGTTCAAAATTTCATAAAAATTTATTATCCTAACAAAATCAGCTCCGTGGTTTAACAATTGAAATGACAGAACCTTACAATGACATAAACCCAAATTATTTGCCACCCAAATTCTACTTATCAATTCTTATCAACACTGCAACCCCAATCTTTAGAAAGACTTATTAACCCCCTTGAAGGCACGCAAATTAAACAAACAAATCTTGCAACAAATGTGCAAGTGAAATTTTCCAATTTTCCTCGAAAATGTACTTTTCTTCAAGAATAAAACAATACAGTAAAGGAGACAACCTGAATGTAAATTTGTATTTATCTCAATTTCAGTAGAGTAAAAACATTATTACAATACATGCCAACAAATTCAGATATCTATTATCCTTTAAAAAAATATTACAAATTTTCCCTCCAAAATCACCCAACCCTTACAAATCTAAAACCTTAACATTATATATAACCCCTTTAGAAAACTCAAGGCCAATGTAATAATATTTCGAAAAAATTAGAACATCACATCCTTGGAAGTCTTCTATTTTCATCCTCCTGTTCATTTGTAATTCACTGTCATTTACCTTGCTTTTATGGGTATAGAAAAACTATAACTGGGTAATATTTGAAATAGCTTCCAAAAGCCATAAATTTTGACCTAATTTCATGTTAGACCTCCTGTTTCTTTTTAATTGAAGACCTCAGAGAGACCTATTGCTCAAAAAATTGCTATGCCTATTTCACCAACTTTTAGACCCAAATTCCATCATTTGAAGTTTGAACCATAGCAGCAAAAATCATTTGGGGAAAAATCAGCAAATCAGAAGTATAAGATTTTATATAAAAATCCGGAAAAACTTGTAAAAAAATTGGATTTTAAAAATGTATATTTTTATTATATTATTAAATATATAATAAAAAAATATTATTATATTTGTATAATAGTATATTATTAATATACTATAATATAATATTAATATATTATAATTATATTATAATTGTTATAATTATTATAATATATTATACTATATTAATATTATAATATAATAATTATAGCATTATAGCATTAGAATATACTATAATAGTATAGTATATATACATTATTATATTATTATATTATATATTATTGTATTATATTATACAATATTAATATTATAATATAATAATTATACCCTATATATTATATTATACAATATTAATATTATAATATAATAATTATACCCTATATATTATATTATACAATATTAATATTATAATATAATAATTATACCCTATATATTATATTATACTTATATTATATATATTATATTATATTAATAGATTATATATATTATTGTATATATTATTATTTAATATAATAATATATTATATTATTAGACATATCTGATTTTATAATAATTTATAAAATAATATTAATTTGAGTAAGGACTATACAGTTCGAATCTAATAATAAAATATAAGGGGGAGTATTGGATGTGATCATTATCTGGTTCCCGCTTCAAGAGCTTTTGTATTAATGGCTAACTGGTTCAGTGTAAGGTGCAGATGTGCTAATGAGACTCGAGAGGAACAGATTGCCTCCCCTTTCCAACTATGATATGATGAGGCACATGATGCCATTATAAAAGTGGTCGGGGCTGATTTTTAGGAAGGAGGCCGTGTACATGATGGGATCGTTTATGAGAGATTCCTCTCCTTTTCAGTTCAGGTTTTAAGATACACTCTGTGAGATGTGTGTATTGCTGGCAAGACTATGCCTAGAGACAATCTGAATGTTGTTTGTGAGTCTATGAACCGCCTCCAAGTGATGCCTGAATCCAATGTAACGTTAGGCATTATGGACTTGAAAAAGGTAAAGATGCAAAAAGCTTGGGATCTTTTTAAAAAGGGAGTTGAGAAAAGAAACAATGTTGATGATTTCAGGGCATTTATGTATGCCAATTGTGGTCTTCTACCACAAGAGGCTGTAGATAGGATGTTGGAAATTGGTGCAGGAATAAACTTTTTCTACCACAAATACTAGGCCTCCTGCAAACCATGTAACTGGTTTTTATTTAATATAGGGAGCTAGCCCACTTGGTAGTGCTTATCTAAACACAATAATAATAAAGTATAATATTAATTTATTATATATGATTATATTAATATATCATAATTATATTATTACTATATTAATATTATATAGCAATATAATATATTAATATAATAGTATATATACTATTAGAATTATGTTATTTAATATACTATTGTATTATATTATTATTTAATACAATAATTATATTATAATACTAAACAGGTCTGATTTAATAATAATTTATAAAATAATATAAATTTGAGTAAGGACTATACAGCTAAAATAATATATCTACCTGGTCGATCCAATCAGTGTCAAACTCGGAGCTTAAATTTTCCCTACTTCTATCGACGCAGTTTCCCCCCATATTTTTCGACGAGGGTTTGGGGGCAGCGCCCCCAAGGTGGGGTCAAGGGGCATCTACCCCCTGACCCTAATTTTTCTCATTCTCAAGCGAAGGTTGTAGTGAACAAAGACGATACCATTCATTGAGTTGCTATAAAAAACTAACCACAAATCGTCAACAAGAATTTTCATCTCAACCTGATTTGGGTGAACTAAGACACCAAATGGGACAAAAAGTGGGATGAAAGCAAGATATTTTAAAAAAAATTTAAGAATAGGCATGGACCGGGAATTTCAACATAGGCTCCAACATAATCTACTAGAAAAGAGTTGTACTTTGCAAAGCAGAAATGGTATCTTGTTGAATGCATTGATACCTATGTTGTTGAATCAGAATTGCATATAGATATGACACACCAGGTTGACAAAAATATTGGGGTTCAGTAGATTCTAGGTGCATTCATAGAAAAAATTATAAAAATCATATTTGCCGCCTAAAAATAGGAATTAAGTTCAGAATACCACATATCATGTATTGTATTTAACAAAAATTTAAACAACCATAAATACTACAAATCAGAAGTACAGTATACTATGTTGATATCAATTTGTCAAACTTGAATGTCATGATAGATATTTATTATTCGTTGCTAAATGTCCAAATAATACAATCAGTAATCAACATCATACAGTTCTTCATCGAGACCCACACCCTAAGAAGTCACAAATAACTATATATACGGATCAGACAAAGCCTTGTTTGCTTCAAGATTCAGTTGAAGCTCTACTTGGGAGTAAATGAGAGGGTGGTTGGTCTTCTTACTTCCGTGACTTATTCAGATGGTGTTAATATTATCTCTGAAAATGTGTCTCATCCTATCAAGAGAAGTTTGGGGGATAATTCAATAATCGTATGAAAAGGTGCCTGTTAAGGAACACCTTTTTTCTCTTTTGGTCTCGAGCTTGGCAACTAAAGATGGAATATTTGCAAAAAAGGATTTATGTTCATCCATGACAAATGGCACAGCAGATGGCAAAATACAGAGCTCCCTGAAGAAATTTGGTTTCAAGCTACTGTGAAATGTTAGTATTTCTGGTGCTTCTGAGCTGTTAACTCTATAGTTTTCATAACCCTAATAGGTGGGATGTTGCTGGTCTGATGTATTTCTAACTTTCTGCTGTTTGCTCCTCATTGTTCCATGTTGTTGTAGCATCTCTGCTTCTCATTTTGGTCTTAAAAAGGTGAGGCCCTTTCAAAATCACTATTTCTAATTCATAGCTCAGAGCAAAAGCAAATAACCATCATCTAAAAATTGTGTAAATATGAATAAATACAAATACCTGTTAAAATTGGAAAATTGCTAACTAAAAAATTAAAGCAGTAGCCAATGCATGTATTGAATAGGGTTGCACTTGAAGACTGATTTATTATATGGTACTTTCATTTCCAAAGCAACGACCTTTTAAAAAAACATTTCAATAGATAAGCAAGGCAAGCAATGCATACCTTTGTATATGGTCATTATAAGAATGGCAATAAAATTGAAGAAAGCCCCATAGCCATACAAAAACAAGTTCTGCAAATCAAAAGCTGGCAAAGCTCAGAGCCGCCTCTCAAAACTGAACCAAAAAAAAAATTAAAATAAACTATCCTAAATCTTAAGACAACGCTAAAATTCCAGCCAGATCCTATCAAATGCATATTTCTTACTTCATCTTGCCAATTTTTAAATATCTGATAGCCATATTTGTTAGTCAAGTTGAGATGATCTTTCTCCAGTTAACCTAACCCATATAACTAAAAATAATTATGATTATAATTCAATCATACTCATTTAATATATAAATCTCCAAATTTCTTGATTAACAGTATTAACTGCAAGGTCATAACTGGCAACTCAGATGTGAACATAAGGCTCCTTGTTTACAAATGCAAACCATATCCAGATTTTGTATGTACTTGTTAAATTATAAAAGCACAGTTACGGACAAATCTCATGGTCAAGTGACATACCAAAGCTAGTATTTCTTTCAATGATGAATCACGAAAGTAAATGGCTAAAATATGTTCACTTCTTAGAAGGATGCTGGAGATTAAGATCAAACATTCACCACAGATTCAAAATTACGATGTCCTAAATATCCATTCAGGGTGCAAAATCACTAGAAATGGTTCACCTGAAGGTAGATGCTTGTCTCAAACTGGCTCTTTAGAGCATATTCATTAAAAACCGAAGCCAGAGAAGGAACCGTTACCTGCAGTATTACCAAATAGATAAGGACGTTATCATAAGAGATTACAATCATGACAAAATAATAATTTTGTAGTTGTTTATGCAAGCTGAAAGGCAGTTACATAAAATAATTAGTCACATAAGAAAATCCTGGAGTGAAGAAATTTAACTTTAGTATTTTGGATTTTCTAAATTAAAAAACTTCTGATATGTTTATCATTATCGGAAAGGGAAATTACACTATAAACATTTTAAAATCCAAGTGGAAAGGAATCCATATAAAATCACTGTTAATGGAAAGGAATGATTAAATAATTAACCGCAGACAACGATATAGGGTGTAATCTAGCTAGAGATTAGCTTGATCAGTTTCACTAAAATAATATAAAAAGCCAATTATTCCTAATAAATTTTCACAGCTGCTTGAGGACGTTATCATGAATACTTACCAACGAACAGTAAAGAATATGTTTATACAACACATAAACTTCTACCTGAAAATATTGCTTAGAGAATGCAAGTGGAAATGAACAGGAAATACAAAGATGCCAACAACTTACAAAAATTAATGTATAGATATATGCACCAGCTGCAACAGGAAGCCCTAGTGCAGTGGTACCCTCGGGCAGTGAACGAAGTTGATTCACAGTTATCCCAATAAGTAACAGAGCCAGTGCCTCCCACTGTCAGAAAGAATAAAAAATTATCACTAAATTACAAAGAAATCAAAGCTCAAATCCTTAATCAAGTTCCCAATCAATCTGAATTAACCACTCTCCATGGAAACACAAATCGCTCCAAGAACCTAAGGAAGCCATTAAATAATCATTTTCCCAAGTAGAGACAAAAAATGAGGCTAGATTCCCTGATACTTTGATCTGTACAGTGGACATATCCACTTTTCTTTACAAGCAATGGCAACTAATTACTGAGTCTAGCAATTGGTAAGGATAACTGAACAAACAAAATAATCTCAAACATTTAATAAAATACAATCAAAAAGGTAAAAAACAAAATATGGTAACACTCACCTGCATTATTGAAAACCTTCGCCGCATGACAACTTTTAACAGCAGTGCAATAACAAGAACCTGCAAAAACCAGAACAGCAATATAATACATTAAAAAAGAATACACCTTTTTTACATCTTATATGCAAATGATTTTAACAATAATCTGGTCAACCAAGATACAGGATCTCCTTTCATACGTAAATAAAAAATAATCATTTTCTCACTAATAACATACAGATTTGGATGAACCCCATTCGGTAAATCTTGAATGAAACTAATTTACCTTTGAGTTACTAAGCATCTTCACTGTTGCTGGATTGAAATAAAGCTGCAGAAATAAGATCATCGAGATAAGTTCCAAATCAAGACATAAAAACTGTCCTTGTTTGTTAATTTTGATTTTCCATTAACAAGGGAAAAGCAGAACTATTTCTGTCTGCAAAACACACACACTGTAACAGAGATGGTTTGAACAATGTAGGAGCTCAACTTGGTACATACACAATTCCCAAAATGATTCTTGGAGACTCATTTGTGTCAAGAATAAAAGGAAAAAAAACCTAGAAAAATATTCGATTTCATCTATAAGCACTTAATGCAGAATCATCAATCAGTTCAAGCAGAAAAATAATGTTCAAGGTTTACAATATAGAAATCCCTTCACCAAAATTTAAGGCTTACGATTTTGAAAAACATCTGGCTTCACAAGCAAATAATGCAATTGTTTGGAATTGTAACCAAAAAATTGGCAAAACTAAATTATGGTACAAAACAATAGCTCAAGTTAGCATATGGCTCATATGCCATACTCCTGAGAAGAAAGCATTGCACTAACATCAGATTGAACCAGAAAATGTAGAAGAAAGAGATAAAATATTAACACAAAATGGGAGAAATCAATATAGAATAGTAATATAAAATGCTGCAACTTGCAACTAGTAAAAATCCAATTGGAGATTTCAATGTTTAAGAAATAACAAGAAAGTGATTAGATTATCCATGTGTCAAATAATATTCAAAAACATAAGGTTTTGAGAACACTCACTTGCATGATGAACTTCAGATAATTATTAATAGCATACAGAAATGCTGGGACTGCGAGAAGATAATTTGCGCGAGCTGCCTGCATACAGATGTTCAAAAAAGCTGCTAAGGATCTAAGAAAATATCATACCAATCATGTAATTTCAAACTGCAAAGTAGAAGATAGTAATAAAATGGAACCAGAGTGTAACTGGCATCAATGTGTTACAATTATAGCCCAATGTAGTTTTAAAAAAAAAACACTACCATAGCTACACAGCTTGTTAACTGGCATACATAGGCTCTAGCATATAGAAATTTGGCCAAAAAATCAGCAGCTACAAAAATTAAAATTAGCAATACTTCTTTACATTATTGTAATGTCCCTTTTTTTAATTTGTTTCTTTTTCTTCCTTAAATATGATAAAATCTCACTCACAGCAAAACTTGCAGTCAATTATCAATAAGAATTTTCTGATTTTATTACTAACTTAATGGTTGCTGTTAAATTTGGTTTTTGCTATTTTGGACACTCAGAAATCAGCTTAGATTTATGTCAAATATTTGCTCTTATAGAATTACCAAATTACTTTTAAGTCTGCAGCAGTTTGACACACTGAATTGCCTCGGAAAATAACTTCCAATCTGCTTCAGGCAGGGGTTTTCATCCTTTATTTTCAGGCCTAGAGGGGTTCCGTCATCAGGTTGTTAGACACAATGTCTACTCCATAGGAGATAAAATCAAATATATATACAGATGTCCTCAATGATGCCACCCTTCATTAGTCTTATAGCAGAAAATTAATTTTTAATTTAACTTTTGTCCCTCATAAGAACACATGCTGTCGATAATTTGGTTTAAACTGTTTTTTCCTTCATAAAACATCTTAATGAATGGCAGCAATCTGCAGGAGAAAAAATAAGCACTTTGGAGTGAAAAGGCTGCCCCCATTTAAAAAAAATTAAGGAGGGGGCATTACAATGACCTTATCCTACTTTAGTTGCCTCGCCATCAACATTCAACAATAATTAAAAATGAGTTTTTCAAGACTCCAACTAAGACGACAAGAAAAGACATCCAAGTTGTCAACACGAGGTCAATCATCTACTTAGGCTGCTTCTCTCCCAAGTTCAAATTTTGGTTCAAAATATATACCATTGCTAAAGTTTTTCTGCAATGACTGTAGGTTAATAATATGAAATTTGATGCCCGCAATCTCTTTTGTCTACATTTAACTCAATATATGGTATCCGCCTTGGGTTTTTCTGCAACCATTCTATCTTGTAAAAAACATATATGACAAAAATGCATAGTTATCAGGTCCAAAACTTTGACATAAATGGGAAAAGAAAAAAATTAGTATAAGTCTAAAAACTGATTGACCATTACAATATAATAATATTTTAATACCCTCCCTTATTGGTCAATCTCCTTGCACTCAACAAATTTGTCGAGACCCAATGGCTTCGTAAGATTGTTTGAAGTTTATCCTCTAGAGAACAAGACTGCAGGATAACTGATCCATCTTCTACAAGTTGTCTGATGAAGTGACGATGTAGTTCCACATGTTTGGTATGCTTGTGGAAGACTGCATTCTTGCCAAGTTTGAGCAAGCACCCCTTTGGTTGTCACAAAAAAAGGGGGAAGGCTCTACTTGAAGCATCTTCATGTTTGAAGCATCCTTCTAAGCCATACTACCTCACATGCTAGTTTTACTGTTCCTCAATATTCTGCTTCAGTCAAGGAGAGAATGATCTTCTGACTCTTGCTTCTTGTTGGTCCATGTGACTGCACCCATGCCAAGGATGTAAACATATCCGAAAGTGGAATTTTTCATTCTAAATTTGTCAAGCAAACTCTTGGCATATTTGGACCAAGAAATAAAAATGCTGTCACCTATTTGTCATGCTTCTACACCTAGACAATAATGTAGAAGATCTAAATCGGTTATGTCAAAAGCTTTACTAATATCAGAATTGATCTGATCAAATAGCACTTACCTCACTACCTGTAATAACGATATCATCCATGTATAGGACTAGAAGAATGTCATGGCCCCCACCTAAGAAATAGTATAAAAACCTTAGAAAATTTGTCTTATTTATAAGACATCACAAATTTTAACTTTTTGGCAGTAATCAAGGATTGACACTAGCAATCACACTGGCAGTTATTAATTAACTCGGCAATTAAGCCATTATATCAAACAAATAACAAATTAAATATATATGATTGCCACTCTTATTCTGGTTGTCAATCCCTGTTGTGATGTATTCACACATCACCCCATTGCAAATGGGGACCCCTGCTTTTTTGCTTTCTAGGGTTTGTTTTCTGGGTTTCTAGGGTTTTGTCTATTAGCCTTTGCATTTTGAGTGCTGTCAGGGGAATCACTGGATAGCAGGCTCTGCTTGAGATAGGATGAGTCAGTGGATGCTCCGGGTTAGGGTTTCCTTCAAGGTCTTCCTTAGGCTTAGTTTTTGCTAGTGGTGTCCCGTTTGAGTTCGAGGAAGTTAGGGAGTGGTTGAGCAAATTTGGCAAGGATATAGAAGGAAATGAATCAAAGATCAAGACTAAGGCAGAGTCAAGTGGAAAAGGAGGTGAATTAAGCCCGAAATTCATGTGAAACCTTATTTTTCACCAAATTCTTGGGCTACATGTCAGCTTGAAGAACAAATTCATGTGATCATGAGGGAAGGAGGCCTAATGAAGTTTGTCCAAGGTATGAAAGGGAAAAAAATAAGTGAGAAATTAGCTCAAAAGGTGAATTTTGCTCCTGACCCTTCCAGAGGGTCCATAGCGAAATTCCAAGGACACACCCATTCTTCACCTTGTTTGCACTAAGAGTCTTATTTCTAAGGCATGTGGTGAAGGTTTTGATATGTTCTTGCCTAGAAGTGTTTGAAAGCGTTTAAGGATGAAGATTTGAGTCCTAAGACATGGATTTCGCTCCTGACCCTTCCAAAGGGTCCAGAGCGAAATCCATTTTTCCTCCACTTTGCTCCAGGATATGACCAAAATTATAGACTTTTGAGGCATAATTGAGAAGGTTCAATGCAACTTTGCCTTAGAGAGGAGATTTTAAGACCTTGTCCCTTGGGTGAAGAATGATGTTTAGTTGCCTTCTAGAGAGGATTGGAGGTGAAGAAATGAAGGATTCTAGCCTAAAAAGTGAATTTCGTTCCTAACCCTTCCAAAGGGTCCAGAGTGAAATTCTTGAAAACACTCATTTTTCCTTTAGCCAAAGTCAGGACCAAGGTGGAAATGAAATGAGAGTAGTCTATGTTTGCCTCCCAAGGAAGATTGGAGTTAGGCAAGTCAAGAATCAAGCCTAAAACATGATTTTCGCTCCTAACCCTTCCAAAAGGGTCCAGAGCGAAAATCCTTGTAGCTCTTATCTTCTTCCCTGTCTTGGTTAGGCTTTGGCATGAAGGAGGATGAAGTGGAGTGTTCTTGCCTTGAGAGGGAGTTAGACGTTTTGAAAGATGAGGATTTTGCCCAAAAGGTGAATTTCGCTCCTGACTCTTCCAAAGGGTCCAGGGCGAAATTCATTATATACTTCATTTGCTCCCTTGTTTTGGCTTGAAACCTTGCTCCCTAGGTGAAGAATGATCAATGTTTACTCCCAAATAAGATTGAAAGTTTGAAAATTGAACAAGCAAGCCTAAATCATGATTTTCGCTCATGACCCTTCCAAAGGGTCCAAACCGAAAATCTACTTAGACCTCCTTCCCTTCCTTGTTTGACCAAATTTTGATGTCCAAGGCATGTTGAAAGGGAGAATGAACATGTTGTCACCTTTGGGAATGTTTGAAAGAGTTGAAGAATGAGTGTTTTAGCCAAGGAAGGAAATTTCGCTCCTGACCCTTCCAAAGGGTCCAGAGCGAAATTCCTTGCAAGCCTATATTTTTTACCTTGCTTGGGCTTAAAACCTTGTTCCTAGGGCAAAGAGAGATGAGATTTTACCTTGCAATGAAGATTGGGATTGAAAGAATGACAATTTTGGGCTAGAAAGGGAAATTCGCTCTTGACCCTTCCAAAGGGTCCAGGGCGAAAATTCTTCAATCAACTATGTTTCCCTGCAAAATCAAGTCAAACTTGGGTTTCTATAACTTGGATGAGTGAGGAGAAGTGTTTTCTTGCCTTTTTGAGGTGAATTTAAGTTGAAAGGATGGAGGAAGAAGACTAAAAGGTAATTTTCACTCCTGACCCTTCCGAAGGGTCCAGAGCGAAAATCTCTGTAGCTCTTATTTCCTTCCTAGTTTTGGCCAAGTGTTGGTTTCTAGGGCGTGTTGAAAGGTAGATTTATGTGTTCTTTCCTTGAGAACTGGTGGAAATCAACTCAGAACATGGATTTCGCTCCTGACCCTTCCAAAGGGTCCAAGTGAAATCCTCATTTACCCCCGGTTTCTAGGGCGTGTTGAAAGGTAGATTTATGTGTTCTTTCCTTGAGAACTGGTGGAAATCAACTTAGAACATGGATTTCGCTCCTGACCCTTCCAAAGGGTCCAAGCGAAATCCTCATTTACCCCCCTTTATTTTGCCTAAGGCATTGAGAGGTGAAGTTTTCAAGCTAATTTGGTGGTGAGTGGGCTTGATTGTGGAGAGGAGAGTTGAGTTAGATCAATTTTGAAGATGGATTGGATGAAGGAGGTGAGAAATCAATCAAGAATATGGATTTCACTCCTGACCCTTCCAAAGGGTCCAGAGCGAAATTCTTGGAAACTCATATTTTCTTCTTGGAGATGGTCAAATTCTTGAGTTTTATGGCATGGTTAGAAGGACTTTGATGTGTTCTTGCCTTTGAATATTGGATTGAGGTAATAGAGTAGCCAAAACAAGCTCAAAATAGGAAATTCGCTCCTAACCCTTCCAAAGGGTCCAGAGCGAAATTCCTAAAAACCCTTATTTTCCTACCAAAGTCAAGTCGAACTTGGGTTTTTGTAGCTTGGATGAGTGTCAGGATTGGTGTTCTTGCCCTTTTGAAGTTGGTTAAGGTTGAAAGATGAAGGAATAATCCTAAAATAAGATTTTTGCTCCTGACCCTTCCAAAGGGTCCAGAGCGAAAATCCTAAAATCCACCTATTCCTTTCAAATTTGTGCCAAGCCATGCCTAGACCAAGGTGAGGGATGCCCTTAAGATTGCCCTTGAATTGATTGTTGTCTCCAAAAGTGATGATTTTGGGCTAGAGGAAGAAATTCGCTCCTGACCCTTCCAAAGGGTCCAGAGCGAAATTCTGGATAGGTCCTGTCCCTAGCTAGGTTTTTGAACGAATTTCACTTTTTAGGCCTTGTGAAGATCAAACCAATGTTGCCAAGTTGTGAAGTGGATTCAATATGAGGGAGTCCAGATAAAGTGAAGTGGAGAAAGTGAAATTGGGTGTGAATAGGCAAGCAAAAAGTGAATTTCGCTCCTAACCCTTCCAAAGGGTCCAGAGCGAAATTCATCAAAATCACTATTTCCCCTTTGTATCAAGACAAGATTTTGATTCCTAAGGCATAAAAAGACTGGAGGGAGGTTATTTAAGCCTTGCAAGATGAATTGAGGTAAAGTAAGTGTAAAATTAAGCCTAAAACTGGAATTTCGCTCCTAACCCTTCCAAAGGGTCCAGAGCGAAATTCCCATTATCACCTAATTTACCCATGTGAGAAGCAAAAAGGATGGATCCATAGACTTTGTTGGACTAAAACAAGCATATGCTCACCTTCCGGAGGATTTTGGAGTAAAAAATGGGGTAATTGAGGCTTAACCAAGAGAATTCGCTCCTGACCCTTCCAAAGGGTCCAGGGCGAAATCTTTTGAAACTCCTATTTTTTACCTTGTTTGGGCCAGGCGAAGAGCTAATTGTGAGATAATGTTGAAGAGAAGTCTAAATTAGGCAAAATAGCAAATTTCGCTCCTGACCCTTCCAGAGGGTCCAGGGCGAAATTCTTATAGGGCTTGTCCCTGGAAAGAATCTTGAGCAAGCTTCATTTTGATATCTTCTTGTTGATGATTTAAGGTAGAAAAAGCTATGTTGAAATGAATTCGTTATATGACCTTAATCATCTTTTGGTTTGTCTTGCAGATGAAAGAAGACCAGGCCAGATCAAGGACGACCTCCTCCAGTCCAACATCATCAAGGACGACCTCCTCCTATCCAGCATCATCAAGGACGACCTCCTCCAGTCCAACATCATCAAGGACGACCTTTTCCAGTCCAGCATCATCAAGGACAACTTCTTCCAATCCAGCATTTCAAGGGAAGGTACACCATCCATCCTGCACATCAAAGACAAAGGGGGTTAAAGCAAGGGTCTATTGAAGAAGTAGATAGTTTCAGAAGAGTTAATTAAAGTTAGCTTCTCAGCATCATCAAATTGAACATCTACCAAATTACAAGTGTCAGACAAGGTGGCATCTCAGTCATCACTCCTCCGGTCGGATTGGTCCATCTCAGCGTGTCCAGATTCAATGTACCTAACTCCTCAAAAATGACACAAACTTCAATGTACCTACCCCGGTTATCCATTGGTCGAATATTCCAGAGAAGACGTGTCCAAATAATGCAATCATTTCATTGGCCAGAATTGAGTTTGTTGTAACAAACCCTAATTAGGGTTTTCATTGTAAAATCTCGGCCATTGATCTCAAGTTGATCTAAGCCATTGAATTGTATGGAGGGCGCTATATAAGCCCTGGCTCCTCATTTGTAAAGGCTAATAGTTAGTCAATAGTTGCTAGTGGGTGAATAGTTAGCTAATAGTGAATAGTCAGCTGATAGAGTAGCAATTAGAGTAAATTAGGAGGAAAAGGCAAGAAATTGTTGCCAGTGATTGTAATCAAACTCCATTTTCATTGAAGTTATGGTGAAGTGTGTTGTTTCGTTGCAATATGCATGGTCTGTTGTTGAATCTTCATTTTAGATGATAGATAATTAAATTGAATGAAAGAAGTCGTTGAATGCACCTATGTGGAATCCGTCTGGTCCATACCACTAGCCCCTTACTGATTGTAAGTGCGCCCTGCGTGGTCAACTAGCATAAAATGAGCTTAATCTTAAGTCGTTACACATCTATTGTTCATGCATTATCTTGAATGGTGATCAGTGTCTGATGGCGTACAATTTGAACATATTGGAAGCATCCCTTAGAAGATCGCACTGAGTTGGTGTCGGATTGCTCAAGCCTGATGGTGAGACCCAGCCCAGTAGGACTCCACCTAGTCATCCATCCATCTTCTCGCATTCTAGGCAGTAGAGCAAACTTCCTAGACCCTGCATCTTTTACCATTTGTTTGTCTTCCAGTTAGTAAATAGGACTTGTGATTCCAGCAAATCAGATGTTCAGGTCATCGAGTGTAAGTCCCCTTGTGATTCCAACAAAATCACATCATACCACGAAGGGCTTATCCACGAGTAGAGATCCTACTTAACAAAACCTTGAAGTTTCTCCAATTGATCCTTCTGCGATATCTTCAGCATTCGGGAGCTTTATTCAAGAGAGGATAAGGTGCCTATAGGTTTTTTATTCTGTGTTTGGTCGTGTACAAAATCCACATCAACAATCCCATAACATTAATTACTATATTAAAAGGCTGACTGGGTTAATGGAAGAACAGCACTTCAAGTTAAGGAGGCAACACAATTTGGAGAGACATCACCATAAGCAAGGGAGGTGACCCTTCACCCCAACAGCTATATATAGGCTGGATCTTCCTTGGAGAAAGGGGGGATCATGGGCATCAAGAACATAAGATCTTTAATTCCAAATACATATATTGCTTCAGACCACCCACAGTCCCTAACAACCACCTGACAACTCAAAAACCATCGGTACACGGCAAATTGGTGTTTAATGAATAACTCTTCACATAGTGATGAACCAATAATAGATACATAATAACCTATGTAATATGTAATAATCCTTCTAGGAATGTATGCTAAAAGATTACGGTTATACCTAGTGTAGGATACTATGCAGTCTAGATGATATGGCTATGAACTTACTAGATGAAAATCCATAGTAATGGCTGGACATCCATTGTATCTAGTGTATATATGTGTGATATATGAATAAAATAGTATGCATAAAACCTCACATATTGCATATAGTCAATAATGAAGAATATATAAACTGCTGCAACCAATCATGAGAAGGTTAGTGAGGGAACTAAAGGAGGGGAAACAATTATGAGGTCCTCTTCTAAGCACACCACCACATGGTGGTTGACTGATAGTCCCATGAGGCCAAGGGGGTGCAAGGAGTGCCCCGCCCTTGGGCTTAGAAGGGAAGGATGTTCTGGACACCCAATTGTGGATTAAGGAACCCCAATCATAAGGAGGAAATAAGCTAGGGAGATGAGGTTTGTCGGCTCCCCCAAACTAAGTAGACCACCCCAAGGGATGGAATTGGTCATAGTTGGACGTTCCTAGTGCTTGTGGGCCGAGAGGTGAATAGATTACCCCAAAGGATGAAACTGG
This sequence comes from Cryptomeria japonica, assembly GCF_030272615.1. Classification (NCBI taxonomy): domain Eukaryota; kingdom Viridiplantae; phylum Streptophyta; class Pinopsida; order Cupressales; family Cupressaceae; genus Cryptomeria; species Cryptomeria japonica. The sequence continues at coordinate 520,778,004 of NC_081408.1, read as the reverse complement.
TCATAGTTGGACAATCCTGCCGCTTGTGGGCCAAGAGCCAAATAGATTACCCCAAGGGATTGAACTAGTCATAGTTGGACATCCTTGCTTCTTGTGGACCGAGATGCGAATAGATTACCCAAAGGGATGGAATTAGTCATAGTTGGGCGTTCTTGTCGCTTGTTGGACAAGAGCGAGTTGCCATGATTGAACATTGTGTGCTCTCGAGCTTAGTTGGGTTGGGAAGTTTAATAGCGCCCTTTTGAGTTTTCTTACCAAACTAAGCTATGATTGGTTATAGGATAGTTCGCTAGTTATAATGCTTATCATAATCTACTTATTCACTAACGTGTGTATTGGTTCATCACTTCTTAAATTATTAATGATTAATTTGAGTTAACTTTAGTATGTTATTGTTGAAATTCTTGTTTTTGGACACAAACAAGTTAATCCCAATTTGGGGACATTACAAAGAATGATGTCATTACCATTGTGTTTGATGTATAGATTTGGATTCAGAGGACTCCATAGGAATCCATGTTTAACCAAATACTTATCAATTTTGATGTACCATGCCTAGCTGCCTACTTCAAGCATTATAGAGATTTCTTCAATAGGCACAAGATGCTCCTTCCCTGCAGCCTAAAAGCCTTGTGGTTGTGACATGCACACTTCATCATCCAAATCTTCATTGAGAAACGAACTATTCACATCCATTTGATGGACCGTCAAGCTAGACTACATTGCATGACTAGAACTAATCAAATGGTGTTCAACTTTGCTATAGGAGCAAGTATTCTTCATAGTCAATGCCTTCTCTTTTTGAGAACCCTTTTATGACCAATAGAACTTTGTACTTGTCAAGAGTACCATCTACCTTGTACTTGACTTTGTAAACCCATTTGCAGCCAATTGGTTTCTACATTGGTAAAATCTGAAAGATCCCAAGTCTCATTCTTCATAAGCCTCTCATGTTTGATTTCCATAGCCTTTTCCCATTTCGGTTTTCCTTTTGCCCCTATAAACACCTATGGCTCATACACATCCTTAATATTGGCCATGAGACCAAAGTTTGTGTTTGGCATGCTCTTGCCTCTTGATGATCTACTCTCGATCATTTCACTTACCCAAACATCTCCAATGGTGCTTTCTCGCCACTTTGGTCTTCTATTAGAAGTCTCTGCATCCAAATCAGCATTGCCATCATGACTTGGGCTACATGTATATGTGTCACCTAGATGCTGATTCAAGTTATCATCAATGAAAATTGGGTTTAATTCCTCGTGCTCTAAGTCCCCCCCCTTCAGGCGAAGCTTCCTAAAGCTAAACACCCGAATCCTTAGCTACAACTAGTTAATCTTGGATAATCTGGAGTTCTCGAGATGTCTAGAAAGGCCATGCTTCCTCATCAATCACAACATCTCTACTAAAAGTCTAGTGGTCAATGTCAAAATCAATCAACCTTTAGACCTTACGATTGTCATTGTATCCTATAAGCATCAATTTCTTACTCTTAAGATCTAATTTGGTTCACTTTTCATCTAGAATCTAGCTATATGCAATGGAACCATTTTGATTTTACGTTTGTCTTAAATTAGTCTTTATGCTTCATTTAGCTTTTGCTATTTTCAGTTCAGTCTATTCTTAGCTCATTGTAAACCTATATAAGAAAGTGTTTGCTTCTTATATTATCAATTGAATTCCTCAGTAAGCTTTCTGTGTTCTGTTTTTGTAAAACCATTTTGATTTTATGTTTGTCTTAAATTAGTCTTTATGCTTTATTTAGCTTTTGCTATTTTCAGTTCAGTCTATTCTTAGCTCATTGTAAACCTATATAAGAAAGTGTTTGCTTCTTATATTTTCAATTGAATTCCTCGGTAAGCTTTCTGTGTTCTGTTTTTGTAAAACTTAGGAATTTGTAAAAAGTTAGATTCTATTAAAGAAAAGGTATAAAATTGTAAAATCATATGCATCACAAAATTCATCAAACAAAATTCAGTTAAGAATACAAAATTCATGCATTTTATTATAACATCATTTTTATAAACAAAATACAAACCATTCAAATACAAGAAAGATTGCTGCACAATGGATTTTAAATAACAGACATTGATATTGTAACAATAACCAATAATATTACCAATAAAAAATATAAAAAAATAACCAATAATATGAACGATAAAAAAAATAAATAAATAACCAATAATATCGCTTTCATAAAAACAAAACAATAAAAAATCAACAACATATCAAACATTCAAAACACAAAACAATAAACATAGTATTTACATTACAACATCTATAAAATTTAATTAAACTTTAACCTCTAATTATATTGGTGGCTTCCGGAGAACTCCACCCGCAATGAAATCGGTATTGGTGAATTTGATGCTGTAATCTATCAAGCCATCGGGGGGCAGGTGTAATCTCTGGGTAGTGTCAGAATAGTAGTGGGGTATATATGGATAAATGTGGGCTGATAACTTTTTGGATCTTTCATGTAATGTTGGGTATACGTGCATAGAGGGATAGGTGTGTATTGACAAGTGGGTCTTTATTGTCTAAAATCATAATTTTCATAATTTCAAGCAATATAGGGAGCTATCCCCATAAATGATAGCACTTATCTTAACAAAAAAAAAAAAAAAAAAACTTCTAATTATATTTATTGATGATAGAAACTAAAAATTTAGAGTACTCAACTATAGTTAATAATCCAATGACAAACATTTGACCTGAACGGATCATGTAGAAAAAAAGGAAAGGCAAGAAAGCATCATCCATGTGGATACAGCCTTCTTTTTCCCTTGTCCTCCTCATAGAGTTGAGGGATGATAGTCAAGTATGGAGAGGCACCAAATGGTGTAGCTCATGAACCAGAGTCTAAACCCATCCAAATCACCATTCAAATTTTAGCCAAGTCAAAAGTAGCCAAACACAGAGGAGTCTGTTGTAACATTTTCTGTGAGGGAGAAATCAACTCTTGATATATATGTATTTCTCTCAAGTACTGTAGCAAAGAATATCCCAAGAGGGTTTCTCCAGGTAAATTATTTTTCTGTCATGGATGCATGTTTTGTTGTAGATTATTCTAAGTACTGTAAAGATATTTCTCTGACACAAGGTTAAGAATCTTTTTTTTCCCACTGTAATTTGTAATTTTGCTCATATAGAAAATTAAGAATTATGGAGTAAGAAGCATACTTTAATTCCTTCATTTTGGAAAAGGATGTGTTTGTAGCATTGTTCTCAATCATTAAATAGCTGATTATGGATTACACATATCTACCTAAAAAAAAAGATATTTAACTAAATTAGTTTATTGACTTATTCCAATTTATTAATGGAGACATATTTAGCTAACTGAAAGTTATTCTTCTAAGCCTAAATCTTGTGATCCCCGTTTGGTGCAGTTCACTTGTCTTTGCCCCACCAGTCATATTACTGTACTCTTTTCGAGAACCTTTGGTCCTCTTCTCAATCCCATTCACGTACGTTTCATTATCATTGTGATTTTTCTAAGATCTACCACAAATAATCTATGTCCAGCATTGTGAGAGAGCTCCATGAGTTGAGAGCCATAATGAAAATGCAGAGGATAACCACAGGGTCTGCTACTGAAGTAAGTACTACAAAAACGTATATCTTGTTTTTTATCAATCTAGACAGTTCTCAGAATGATGTGACAATGAAATATTAGCGGAGCCATCACATTGAAAAATTAGCAGAAATTATCAATTGTACCTTCAATCAATGTGGGAGAGCTTGATCAATAAACACTAACTTGTTCTTGGTCAATGTAGGCATAGAAAGCCAATGGTCATTTATGCAGCAGGAAATAAACCGACCATTATGAAGTGAATGAAGAATAAGATTCCCTTCACATGCTTCATTAACACTGCAGGAGTGGTTGAAAATTTGATGGTCAACACTGCTATAAAAGTCAAAATCATATACTAGTCAAAGCTAGGAATGAAGCTAGTGAGCTTTTTTCAATATTTCTATGTCCTCTGTCTTGGGAAGACAGTTGGAGATCAGAAAACTTCCAGTGTAGATTATGATCGTTAACTGTGGCTACCAATTGACCTGTCAATAAATTATTAGAGAGGTGACACACATCCATTAGAGGTGACCTGTAAATTGCGAGAAATCATGATTTCTTGGGAATTGGACCATTTCAGGATTTCTTCACTGCCAAAATTGCAAGTTTTACTTAATTGTTCGATTAGATAATTTTCTGGCAATTTCTCCGTAATAAATCACAATTTTTACCTGAATAACCATGAAAAATTTGCACATTCCCAATTTTAGGCCATATATCTTGCCTGGGGGGCAGGGGCCCTCTCCTCATTTATATAGAGGGGGAAGCAATTGATCAGTGCAATTTTTTTTCTTTTTCAGAAACCCTAACCATTTTTCCCTTTTTTCCATAACCCTAACTCTATCTGACTTTTTTCCCAATCAAATCAAAATTTTTTGAAAAAATATTTTCTTTTCGTTTGCTGATTAACTCCCAAAAAAAAAATTAGTTAGTATGACCTGGAATATGTTTCATAACAATTAACTGATCCAAAGATAATTAACATAGTTCCAGAAGTAAGCAACCAAGATTGAGTACAAATCGTAAAGATGTTAAAAAATTCTCACCTGCAATATCGTGGAAAAAGAAAGAATAGATTTCTCTCCTGGTTTTTGTCTCCGGGCCTGCATGTACATCCAAAAAACAATAGAAGTTAGATACAACAAAATTGCGAAGAGGCATATGTCTAGACTACTTGTTTGTGAAATGAATTCTATAACTGCTCAAGCCAAGCATGCACTTGTACCTTTCAAACTGCCTCAATGTTATAAGAAAGAAAGAAAGAAAAAAATTAACACCAAATTCCCAGAATAACCAATATAGGTTAATGATGCTCAAGAAGATTACCAAAGTCAAAATCCCCTAGGTTATAAACGGTAAATAAGCTCAAAGCAAGAGGGAGTAAACCTAAAAAATATTTAAATTTTTGAGCCATGAGATATTGTCAAGTATAAATAGCTCTGCAAGGGAAGAACCCCTCAAAGAAACATTGAGCTGCTGAAGATCATGGAGGAGAATATGAAATGATACCAACATCATAAACTGTTCGCAGTAAGGATTGCATCAGAAGAATCAACAACATTATGATCTAATGCAAAACCACATATGCATTCATGGATGCATAAAGACCACAAACACCTAGCTTCACAGTGAATGTAGATTGGATATTCGTGTTTTAAGATGATGGGGATAAAATAATTTTCTTTCAATCTCCTCCTTTTCCTTGAAACAGAATGATTTAGCCTTAAATGCGGAAAATATTGGAACAAAAGAAGCAATTTGTGAACTTAAGCCAAAAATGTAAACTTAGCAAAATCTTTGAATAGATGAGACTGAATTTCAAGGGGGAGCTCACATAAGAATAACAACTATGTGCACGTATACTTGATTTACAACTGACCTATTGAGAGCATTCATCAAAAATTGAAACACAATAAAAACATGAAAATCTTGCGCATTAACTTCATTTGGTTGACCTCAAAGTCACAATATCATAGCTGTCACCTAAAGGAAATGAGCCATTTTATAAATATCTTTGCACCCAAAGTACATTAAGAAGCGAGGAATCTAGATATTCTTATCAAAACAAAGTGATTTTCATTATAGCCTTCCACAATTTAGTATCATAGCATAAAATTTCCCTTTCTAATTTTCCCATCATTAAGTGGTCTAAATCTCTGGTGGAACAAGTTCAAGTTTTCTTTCACATTCCCAAGAAAGAAAGTAATTACTAGATAATGATAATGCTAACAACCTAAATTTTATTCAGGCATACGATTATGCTAACAACCCTACTTTTATTAAGGCACCCATCTGGATTAGGGTAAGTCAAGCAGTGCATAGCTTTCTTTCCCTCCATTCTCCTTGTATAACAGTTCTCTTACATAGATTTCACCTGAAGTTGAGGATTGCTATAAGATTGTAAAGTTTGGACTCAAAAAAGCCTCCAAATAGATTCTTATTTTGACATTTATGCTCATCCTCTATCCAAGGCTCAATTTTTTAGTTCAAGATTCTACAAATGAAAGTTTCCCTTTTGAAAATGTCAGCCATTCCAACATACGACCTCGACATATCCACAAGCTGATAAACCTTCTCTATTTAGTATTTACCAGTCACATTTCGGTTGATGCCCCCTATCAATTTTTTATCAAATTCCTAAGCATTGGAAAATGCCTTTCAAAAGGTTTCCATAAAATTAGGATCCCTGACACTTATACTTCAACTATCCGGACTTGAAAATTGTCTTAAGTTTAAAACTTCAATGTTGAAAGAAGATTTAAAAGCCTTGAGAATGGTACAAGAAGGATTGAATTCAGCCATCTTCATTAATCTTTCCACTGTTATCCTAATTCAATTGTTCTACTTAGCAGTGCAGATGCATAATGAAACTTTTCGATATATGTTCTAATTTACTGTCAGAGTACAACAATGATATAGAACCTATCCTATTTGGTTTCTCCTGGTTACCCTCAGTTTTTACTTGATATTCATCATAAATTGTCCTGTATTTTGGCTTCAAACTTGTTTTCCAGTAAACATTTTGGGTGGATTTATAAGTATCATTTCTACCTCCATGACTGCTGAAGGGAGTTTAGAACAAAGATATTTACCAGAACTCTTTGAACTACATGTGTGTGTGCTTTTTTTGAGGAAATTATATATATGGGGATCATTATCAAGTGTTAATATACCGTTGATGTAGTAAAGATTATGGTAGTTCTAACAAACAGTGCATACTGAATGATTTGCAAAAAGGATGTTACCTATGTGTTGTTATTTTCTTCTTGACTTGAGAAAACTTGTACAACAAACCATTGCTATGACAGACATAAGCACAAAATAGCATCTCAACTCAATCGATGACCAATGTCTCAAATGATTCTTGAACATACCCAAGAGATTCTGATGCAACGAGCATGAACAATATTTTTTCTTTTTCTTCTTGCTAATTAACCTTCTGGATTAGTCCATGACTTCCACACATAGTGTGGAGCAAAAATCAATGTTCCATCTGTTAACTTCTACACAAAGAGGTTATAGTAAGGTCTTCCAGTTACTGCAGATTATAGTCGAAGTCAATGGCATCTTATACGTACAAAAGATTGATATTATTGAATACATGAAAAGGGCAAGGCCATTAGCATAGATATATGAACAAAAGAAATTGTGAGACACTACATCCACATGACACCCTCGAATGTGTTGGCTAAAGTGCTACCAGACTTAGTTCAAAAAGAAAGAGATTCTTTCAAGTAAAGTCTCAAGGTGGCTACTGCTTCACAAAGTTGACATAACAAATTCTTTATGCAGTTTGCATGGGACAGAGAAGTCCATTAATCATGTCTTATAGAGATAAGACTCTTGTGAGAATTTTATAGGCATGGTTGCAGGTTGGATTCATTTTTTTCATTTCCCTACTTTCTTGGTGACTTGGATGATCAGCAATCGCTGCAAAATTATTTGGCATACAATTCAGCTATATGCAAGGATACTTCCCATGAGGTCAACTACCCAATCACCTTAGCAAAGCTAATGATTTAAGAAGGAAATGGCAATTCTTTTCAAAGCCAAGCTTCCATGTTTTCATAAGGATGTTAAATCTCTCTCTTCGAGCAAAGGCTCAGATATTAGCTTTTATGGTTTGTATGGAGCAAGACTTTCCATATGATCCTAAGACTGAGCTGACAATAGTTTTAGAATTCACTGGTATGATACAAGATACAAAACAAAATGTTCCATAAGATTAGAACTTACAGACTAGCACACAAATTAAATGTAGAACCACATAAAATATAAAAAATTGCATGTATAAGATCAGTGAAACAGTAACAAATTTTTTTACCTTATTAATTAGTAATTACAACAGTGAATGTACTTTTAGGCTTTAGCATTGACTGGTGTTAAATGAGATTCATTTCTAAACAAAACAAAAAGGTTCCATAAGATTGAAACTAACAGAATAGCACACAAATTGAATGTACAACCACATAAGGTAGAAAAACTTTACACATGTAAAATCACTGGAACAGTAGCAAATTTTTTATCTAACTAATTCCAATGATAACATGAAACGGGAAGTTAAAAAGGCAGCAATTTCAAGCAATGGTGAAAAGTATGAACCTGGAACAGGAGCATGACTATGGCAAAAACAACTTTTGCAACCTCCGTCAGAAAGTTAACACTTACAGGACTAAAGGCAAACTTCCCATCAACCTTAGAAATGTATACCAATATCGGCTGCAATACCCAGAAAATAGTCATTAGAAACCAACATAAACAATATTAAAAAACTGGCTTGTGAAAGATGTGGCAAACAATACTATGTGTTCATAAAATAAAATAAAATTGGCAAGGAAATAAATTCTTAATATATCTAGGAATTTCAGATTGCAAGCATATAATATAACAGAAAACAAAATATGCCGTGAAGAAAAACAAATTGGGAAGCACAAAATAAGCATCAAGATCTGAAAAAATGGAAGAAGAGAGGACATCAAGCTATCAGATTGAAACAAGAAGATGGAGGTAAGTAATTATCCCAATAAAGATACACATAGACCCAAGGTGAGGATATGCCAAGAAGCATCATAGGCAACTTGTTCAAGGTATCTACTAAAAAAGAATAAGAATACTGAAGGGGCTATTCATTCAAGCAGAGAATCAGCTGCCGAAAAAATAAAATACATTAAAATTGGCTAAAAGAATGGCCCAGGAACATAAGGGGAGGATCAAACTACAATGGGGCTTTAGACTTTATATAGTAAAACAAAGATGGATGGAAAATTAATGGGATGTGAAGGTATAGCGACAAATAGATAGAAACTTAATGATATGTGAATGTATAGAGACTAAGTTATCAGTTCTAGTTCCAGTGTGGGTAGGCTGGTATTGCAAAAAAACATGGGGATTGAATTTGTTGTGGGTACACCTGTACCAAATATATATATATATATATGAAAAACCAAGTAACGTACATTTAGTAAACAAAACAACAATAAAAAATTAATCAGATTATATGTATCTAATATTAAAATATTAACCCCCTTCGTGTGTACCCAACATAAAGTAAAAAAGTTAAAAAAACAAAACCCGCAATACTAATGCACTAGACACTTCAAAGGTGGCAAAATGTAAAGCTTGTGTTGTTTTTAATAACATGAAGCCAGTAATTATTTCTTTTACTATGAATAACATTAGCCTAATAAATTAGTTATATAAAATCTCTAAAATAAACAAGGCATTGCCCATGATGTTTATAGTCAACTATACTATTTTCAATTGATTTGACACATAAAAATACTTTGAATTATAAATTATATTTATCACTATCGTAGTATCAAGCATCAAATGTATTTTCAATTTCATATATTTGCACAATTATGGGTATTTTAATATATTTTTCATAATATATATAGTATTGCAATACACAACCATACCAAACCCAAGGAAAAATTCATTATACCGGCATATCTATGACCATACTTCATCATTTACTCAAACTAGCAACTTAGTTTCTCTTTCAATAACCAACCACTTGAGACTAGAATTGGTAGGATCATTTCCCATCCTTGATATCTAGCTTTGTTCATTTAACTTTAAGATATGCTTGTGTTTCTGTGTTGATCACTTTAGGGCTCTGTTATGAAAAATATATATGCATTGCTTCCTTTTTCCACCATATCAAACTCAATGATAGCATGAAATGGCTTCTAAGTGATTCCAATTTTCAAAATGGTGGTGTTAGATGTACTAAGTATTGCCTTTGACCCAGCACATGAAACACAATTCAAAGAGGTGGTCGAACACACTCAACAACAATCCCATTTTATAGATCTAATATTTCATCTTTAACTGCTATCAAGAAAATGTTTTGTTACAAGTGCGGTTGCCATTGCACCAAAAGATCGACCTATTAATGCCCGATACAACCACTAGACTTATAGAATCCATACGAGGCGGTTAAGCCATGTCACAAACCCGAATGCTGCACTGCACAGCACAAAGAGACCAAGGGCGCACACCTTGCAACAATCCCCCCCCAAGCACAAGCGAGGGGTTTGAACCTACGACCAAGCTCTAATACCACTTGTTACAAGTGTGGTTGCCATTGCGCCAAAAGTTCAACTTGTCAATTCCCGATACAACCACTAGACTTATAGAATCCACAGGAGGCGGTTAAGCCATGTCACAAACCCGAGCGCTGCACTACACAGCACAAGGAGACCAAGGGCGCACACCTTGCAACATGTTTATGTCACAAGATTTATCAAGCGAGTGCCAAGCATTCTTTAAAAGACATACCATAGGACACTTGGTTTTGTATTTACAATAAATACTTCGTAGAACAAAGAAGAGCTCCTTTTGTATCCTTCAACCAAGTATGTCAAATAACCATTATCCTTCTTTATCCTTTAAATAACCATTAACCCTATTATTTTTCCTTGAGCATCTTTAGAATATCTTTTCTACTTTTAATGTGAATTTGATTTGAGTTGTACCTTTTATATTATGTTTTGTATTCTTATCAAGCATTTAATGTGAATTTGATTTGAGTTGTCAAAAGAAATCTCAAGGAACCAAATGGACACCCACAAGCCTATTGGGTGAAGCTATATATTGATGTTGCTTCTCCCAAAAATTCCTGGACCTTTAAATGCTAGGAGTTTTTATTCATTAGAAATTCAAGGTGAAAACAAAAACCAAAGCAAAGTGCTTGTAATCTAGCACGGATTGATCTTAGCTAGAAGAAAACATATTATAATTTAATAATAAACATCCCTTCATAGAAAGAACTGCTGCAAAAAATAAAATTGTGTAAGAGTAAAGGTTAATAAACATCCCTTCATAGAAAGAACTGCTGCAAAAAATAAAATTGTGTAAGAGTAAAGGTTAGTGAACTGGTAATAGTCTGATAGATTTTGAATTTGAAGCGACATCTTTTCGCCAACCCCCTGATGGATGAGCTTTTGTGCGGAAAGGACCATGGTTGGCTCCTAATCCCAGTTGCCAACCCACCGATACAATCAGAATGGAACATGAACAAGGTGTTGCACCTGCCATGCCACCTCATCCTAATGCTGGTTAATTTGTATTTTTTCTCGTGATGCTTAGTGCTTTTATTTATTTGATGATAAGGAGGAATATCCCCAATGATCTTTGTCATTATTATGCTATTTTCAGTTACACTTTTGAACAGTATTTAGTCTTTCTTGGATTTGTATCAGTATTGAGGTTAATTACATGGTTAAATTTCATGCACTAGTGGGATATGTGGTGTCCCATCATGGGATACTGGTATTTTCTTGTGTTCAGGCATTATTTTTATGCTACTACCAGTTAGGAAGTGAATAGACTAATGTAATTCTTTTGCTTTTCTTTACACATATGGCCTGTAACCTGTTGTATAAAAAGAAGTGGAATCGATTGTGTTACAGATTACTCCCATTCCTACAAGTTTTCTGGCAAAAGACAATAATAATATCTTGAAAAGACAATGGCCTCCACAAACAACAATAGCATGCATCTTACACAACATGTATTCAAGATATTATGGGTTCTCTGTTTCCACCAGATTCCCAAGTTCATCAAAAGTGGTCCTAAATGAATCCTCTGTAGAATACAACTAGTCTCAGGGTTCTATTCATCAAAAATAAAAATAATTCAAAAGCACAATTAACCCAGAAGAAGATTCAGAAAATTATGGATCCTCCTTTTCAATTGAATTCTCCAGTGTTTATCAAAAGCAATCCCACATGACACTTTAGGGTACAGAATGAGTATTGAGGTTCCACCCATCAGATATATTAAGAAGATGTACCCTGTAAACAAATCAATTGTATTGTCACTGAAAAAAATTACAATTTACAGTAAATATCAAGTGTACATTTTATCATTGAGAAATATACAGCCTTGGTCTAAGAGCACACATCACTCTATCAGAAATATGCTTATTAAAAACCAATACTATATAAGTTAAAAATAGCAATACAAAGTTACAATGGCAACTATATTTTGTTAGTTTAGGCCATCTATGAGAAGAATGTTAAAACTAGAATGATAAAAGTCAAAAATAACAATGCAAAGTTACGAAGGCAAACATTTGTTGTTAATTTGGAATATCTATGAGTAGAGCATTTACCATTTGGGTCAAAATGAGTACATCCAAGTTGTCCAAATACAAAAGGCACATCTCCAAATAAGCAATCAAATACAAAATGCCAAAGAGGTTTTATAGATTACAGTATCCAAACAAAGGAAATGGAGTAATGTCAAGGGATTGGACTCGATTTATATATCACTGAGTTCTCAGCATGGATGCCCAAGTTCAAATCCAAATAGTGACATCTAATATGGGAATCTAAGTTGTCAGTCTTGGACTTCCATTGTTGGCTTCTATTGTTGATTTCTAAGTTGCATTCTAATTTTGATTTATAAGTTGCATTCTAATGTTAATGCTCTTTAGGAGCTTGGTGTTATTTGTTCTCAGTTGCTTGTACTGAGCCATCTTTGTCAATTGCAAGCTTTCTTCAATATAACAAAAGACGGAAATGGAGTGATTAGCCAATATATTAAAATGGGGAATTTTTTCTTTTTGTAGAAAAAAAGAAGATTGACTTATAAAGCTTTGCTCTTCTTTGTCCCAATTATGCTAAGTGATTGTATAACAGTGATATTCACCATATTAGTTTCCATACAAATACGGATAACTGAAACACATGCGTATATTATTTAATTTACAGAATTAAAACCATTCAACTAAGAGACATTTGAAAGAAACAGCAAGCCAATGAATGAACAGCAAATAATCGAACTCACCTGTAGACCAATCAGAATGCAATCACCCACTACCAAAAGAACATTTAGAGCACGGAACTTTGAGGACATCTTGCTCCGATGACTATCATATGCCCTGGAAATCCCCCGAGTAGTTGGGGAGATTCCCAACTTCGAATGGCAGACACTGCATTCTAGCACACCATTCTTCATCTTGTGCATGAAGTGTCTTATGCAAACAAGAGATCTTAACTTATACCCTAGTGCAATATATTCCCTCTCCTGAAAATGGAAAAAGAGTCTCAATGTCACAATATTTACACTGAATAAAAATAGATGTGAAAAAAATTTACCCTCTACTACTCAGAGACAATTGCCATCATTTACAATTAGACAGTAAGTTACAGAGAAAAGAAGATCAAAAGATGCATTAAGGAACAGAAAAATGCTCAGAGTGTGCAAATAACCATTAAGAAAGCTGAAAATGCCGCACAATTTGTATAAAAGCAAAGTTTAGAATACATAAAGGTTCACAAAGCTTTCCTATGGTTAACTTCATTTAACACTAAGATTTGCAAAAGGTGAAAATTTTAACTGAATTTTAGAGAACTTTCAAGTATGAAAATATAATTTTTCTTATCAAAATATTTTCTTTAAAATGTAGAAGAAATCAGTAAATCCAACAAAATGAAAACTATTTGTTAAATATGCACACATCTGACACAGTAGCATAATAGTTGTTGCTTTCCTGAAAAAGGAAAGGAAAGGGGCTGACATTTCTCGGTGACCTAGATCCATGTCTCCACTTCAAAAAATTTAAATGATCCAAATATGTAAATATTTTGTTAAAATGTCCATAAATCAACACAGTAATGAGTATTCATTACCTGCTCAAGGTTCTTTACTGACACAACTTTAAATTGCCAGTTTTTTGGAAAAAAAAAAAAGAAGAAGAAAGTAGTATACTATATTAATCTGTTAATTGCCAAAAGCTCCTAAAACCTAACGTCCATTGCTCAACCAAGGTTTTCCTCTGACCTGGGTTAAAATATCTACTTTAAATTTAATAAATTTAATAGAATTTTGAAGATGTGAAAACCATACAAAACATCACAAACAAACATGTCGACGGACTCTGTTGAATGGGATGAGCTCAGCCAGAACGCATCAAGGATTCCGTACCAGAGTCCTGGGCTCAAATCCCCAGGAAATATGATAAAGTTTTAAATTTGAATAAATTACATCATCCAACTCGTAATGCCATTAATGACGGGCATCTCTTCTGTCACTAAAACTTGTAACTGGCCTTATCTATTGCAATATGCCACACTCAACAAGTTGGATGTTGTATTATTACCCAAATTAAACACTTTACAAGTCAGACCATGGTAAATATTCACAAATATGGCATCACAATGTAACTTGATTGCTATTCTGAAATTATCTTAGTTATCTAACATTGACTCTCCACTTTACATTTAAATGAACTCTGTAAATTCTCGAAGATATACAAGATCGGTCCAATAAATTCTTGGGAATGTACAAGTTATGTTAACAATACACAAATCTGGCATTACAGCTTAGTTCAGCTACTCAACCAAGGCCTTTTATGTGACCTGAGTTCGAATGGCCATTTTTTAAATTTAAATGAATCTCATAATATAATAAACACGGTAAACATCCACAAATCTGACACTGCAACATCGTTTTACTGCTTGCCCTAGGTTTTTTTATTGAAAGGAGTCTTAACCTCCAATTAAACTTTAAATGAATTAAAAATTATAGCGAATGTCCACTGATCTGGCACAACAACATAGTTTGTGTACTTGCTCTTAACTTTCTTAGAGACACAGACCTGAATCTCCACTACAAAATCTAGATACAATAAGTAAATTCTCGCAAGCGTAAAAATGATCGAGCAGATTGCTTGGAACTGTTAAGTCGATTCAGATAATTCTCAAAGACGTAAATCTCGACTCCGGAAGACGTATAAGATATCCTAAATATCCACAAAATTTCAAATTACAACATAGTCTATGTACTCGCCTGGGTTTACTGAGCGGCCTGGGTTCGAAGCCCCGCTTTGAAACGCTTTGCACAGCACAATGCAGCTGCAAAATCAAACCCTTCTGGACAGATCCATATCACCGCTGCCACGCTTAATGCCAGTTTTCTTCACTCATCTTGCGAGATCCATAATGTCCAAGACCTGTAGCTCATATTTGCCCAAATCATGGCAGACTTAAGCCGAAAACCCCTCGATCCGTTCCAATCTTCGCAAAATTTGTTGAGTGAAGCATCAGAAAGTTGCCCGAATGAAAATCGAACCGCGGATCTGACACAGAAAATTAAGGGTGAACAAGGGTTTGAAGATGTAATGGTGCCCAGGCATACGCATTACGCAAACAACTAAAGCTGATGCCGTATACTTAGTTAGCACGTGTATGATGTTTAACTCCCATTGGAGCCTAAATTTAATGGCTGTATGACCGTATTTAGGCTAGTTCTTTGGGTCAAATATGATCAAATGTTAAAAAGGGTTTGGGTCAAATATGACACTATAAATATTTATTTTTAGTATTATATATATATTATGATTCTAAATAATTTTATTTATACTGAAAGAATGTTTTAATAATTTAAAGACATCTTTGAATATATAGTCCTAAGAAAATTGCTTGAAAGGTAAGGTCGAGCGTCAAATTTAGGGCCTGCGGCCCGCATCCCAAGTCTTAAAAAACTATAATTTTAGACCTCTTCTGCTTGTATTCTTTATTCGGGTCAAATATGATCAAATGTTAAAAAGGGTTTGGGTCAAATATGACACTATAAATATTTATTTTTAGTATTATATATATATTATGATTCTAAATAATTTTATTTATACTGAAAGAATGTTTTAATAATTTAAAGACATCTTTGAATATATAGTCCTAAGAAAATTGCTTGAAAGGTAAGGTCGAGCGTCAAATTTAGGGCCTGCGGCCCGCATCCCAAGTCTTAAAAAACTATAATTTTAGACCTCTTCTGCTTGTATTCTTTATTCAGATTATTGACTACCATACTGCTTGTTTCTTCTTTCGGATTACTTGTATTTTACCTTGTACATTAGTTACATTAAAATAGTATTTGTTTTGTTTTCGCCACTCTTTGCGGTTAAATAGCTTACGTGGCGTTGGAATAAACTGTACGATTCCTTCAAGATCCTAGTTAATTTTTATGCCGACTTGAATTTTGATGCCAAAGGCGTTTCCTCTTCGATAAAAGTAAGAAATATGATTTTGTCTTCTCCTCCCCGTCCTTTTTACCGTTCGTTTTTTTTTGCCGTTTACCGTTTACCGTTTACGTCCAGCACTGTAGGAGTAATAATTTATGAACTGTGTGAAATATTATGATATAATATTAATTAAAAAATTATTCTTTACATATACAAAAAAATTGTAGACATTAAGTATCCACAGTTCATAATTATATGGTGAAAGTTTCTTGATAATTATATGGTGAAAGTTTCTTGATAATTATATGGTGAAAGTTTCTTGATTTGACAGTGTGTGCTTTTTTGTTATCTGAAAAAATAACATTTCGAATCATACTACACAAGTCAAATCGAGAAGCTCTCACCATAAAAAAAAATGACTCTATATTAATTAATTTATATATGTAGATATTAAATATATTTATTTAGAATAAATCTTATAAATTTTATATAATTGAATATAATTAAAAAATGTTAAAATATTGTCTACATATATTTAAAAATAAAATAGTTTTAAAGTAAATTAAAATGGATATGGTCTTATATGTATAGACACTTCAAATTTAGCATTGACTCTTTCATTCATCAATTAAATAAATATTTTATTCATTATTATCATAATCTTGATTATCTCATATTTTTCTAGTTAATTTAATAATTTATTATTTGAATTAATTATCCTTCTCACAATTAAATTGTATTTCTTCTTTATGGGCAATTAATTAAATCAATTAAATTGAATAGTTATAATTCTTAATTCCTCCAACTCAATCAATTAATTACAACCAAACATGTTTTATACTCATCTTCAATAAAAACATTTGACTAATGTGTTTGTGACACTTAAAAATTAGAAGCATTTGACTTATGTGTTTGTCACACTTAAATGCATGAAAAGCTAAAAAAACATATTTTCATTATTGCATTTGAAGTCCAACTAATCAATCACCAATGAAACTTGATTATTATTTTGCTTTCAAAATAAACTTGGTTTTTGTAAAGTTCATAATTATATTTTTAATTTTAAGATATTGTAAAAATTATTTATCTACAATGTGATTGGTATAAAAAATTTGTTGTTTTGGATTTCCTTTGTATTTAAAAAAAAGAAATGTCTATTTTAAATAGTTTTTTTATTATTATTATTATTATTTATAATATTGTAAATAAAATATTTCTTCTAAATAGATATATAAATTTTAATAATTTTTTTTATCTCAAGATATAATAATAAAACCAATTATAGGGATTTGATTTAGTTTAAATTAAATTAAATACAAGTATTTCTATTGAAAAAAAACTAATTATTATATGTATTCTTTATAAATGTATTTTATATATCTTTTTGAAAACATTCTATTTTTTAATACTTTTTGAAAATCATAAATTTTTAATCATTTTAATTTATACAAAATTTAATATAATAACTTTTAATTATAAATTTCAATATTTTTTAGTAAGTTATTTAAAAAATGTTTATTTTCACTTTGATAGTTATTTATAGTTATTTAATTAAGACCAATTATAATTATTATTACATAAACATAAAAAATAATATAATATTATACTACAAATTAATAATTAAATTTGAGATTAATTTTTTTTTGTATTGATTATAGAGAATAAACTGATTTACAAAACAGTTAGAACTGCAGCCAGCAATTCATGTCATCCTTCTATCTAGGTATACACATCAGTAAGTATGTATAGATCGGGTCATTAATACATAGGTTTATACAAAATACCAATCCGGTACTACAGTCCTATACATCTAAACAGGCATATACAAAAAGCCATCCAGCTATACAAAACATCCACCATGAGACAACCCCAAACTAGATCCAGGCAACCCAGCCTAGGGGGCCTTCCATCCAATCCAGCCTCTGATCATCCATCATTCTGGCAAAGTGCACCATTTGATGGCGAGCCAGCTCTCCATTTCCTTGGATTTCCTCCATAAGCGCATCCAGGGCGTTGACAAAGGGAGTCCTTTCTGCATTCATTCTCCCCCAGGTATAACCATGAGAGAGCTCAAAGATAAATAGTCTTGTATGGTCGTCGGTAAGGAATCTGTGAAATTTCTCCTTGTTCAACCTGATAACCATAGTAACATGCGAGAAGATAAAATGAAAGGTGAGTTTACGAAAAGACTTAGTAAGGGCCCTTACTTCCCCTTGAAATCTTTCTATATTTATAATTCTCCATAGATACCAAAGTATTTCACAAGATAACAAATTCCAAAAAAGATTAGTGTCTTTCTTAATGCCTCTAATAAATCCAATTACAACATCAAGTATGTTAATATGCATCGGTAAAATCAGCCCAAAAATAAGCCAAACTTCCTCAGCAATAATACAATCAAAGAAAATATGCCTGATGGAGTCCTTCACTTTACAAATATTACAAAGATCATCTTTATTATAGTCAAAACTAATAGGCAATTTATCAAGCATTAACAACCATCTAAAAGTTTTCTTTTTAGGGGCCAGAGGAGAGCTCCAAAGAACCTTAAACATTTTTCCCCATTGAGCAGGGGATAGATCCGAATACCAATTAGCATTAACATGATTAAAAATATTAACATTATACGTCAAAGTTTTATAAATAGAGATTGACTTCACATTACAAAGCAAGTTGCCATCAACCCATGAAAAGGATACAAATCTATCATCATTCACATCGCATCCTTTAGTAAGCTACAAGATACCACATGCATTGCACATGATGTTATATGTTCTTCTATTAGAGAAGGGAAGTTGATACTTACTGGAAGATCGTCCCATGAAAAGAGAGCGCCATTTATAATAATATCTTTAAAACAACATATACCTTTGTTGGCCCATTTCTTGGTCGAACACCCTTGAGTGAGTGCGAGGGGTTTTCCATTGTGGGTTAAGTTCCACCAAATTGAACTTTCCCCACAAACTTGGTTATCCCGGCT
Organism: Cryptomeria japonica; assembly: GCF_030272615.1. Taxonomy (NCBI): domain Eukaryota; kingdom Viridiplantae; phylum Streptophyta; class Pinopsida; order Cupressales; family Cupressaceae; genus Cryptomeria; species Cryptomeria japonica. The sequence goes on along the minus strand of NC_081408.1, from coordinate 520,758,972 downwards.
GATCCAATTATTATCAATATTAATCCTAATACTCTCCCAAGCCTTCCAAATAGATTTGAAGATAGCAGAGCCTACGGTAGAGACTAAGAAATTACTAGCTATGAGGTCACTAATAGGAAGGGATCTCCAGGATTTAGCCTCCTTGGGAACACCTAGTCTGATGTTGTTCCAAATGAGAACTTTTCAAGGTTTGTTGCTTTCCAGTGCATGAAAGATCCATTTAGCAGCAAGTGCAATCCCTTGCACTTTAAGATCCTTAAGGCCTAGTCCTCCAATAGCCTTATCCATACAACACCACTCCCATTTAACTGAGTGTGTTTTTATGTGTCCTCTATCATCCGACCACAAGAATTCCCTGATGATCTTCTGCAACTCATTGATTTGATAATTACTAAACATCCACATAGAGGTGTAGTAGATACTGTACGATGACAAAATATTTTGACAAACTTGTACTCTCCCAGCAAATGAGAGGTAGTGTTTATTCCATTTGGTAAGCTTGGCTTCAATCTTGCCCTTGATCCAAAACCACATATCTTTAAGACAAGGAGAGATTGTGAAAGGAATCCCAAGGTATCTGACAATTGTGTTAGGTCCTCCCCATTGAAACCCATAGGTGGAAAGCCAGACTGGTGGTCGCTTAGACCAACTGAGCAAAGTAGATTTGGCTTGGGAAATTATTGCCCCTGAAGCATCACAGAACAAGGTGAGCTTGGTGGATAAAGCACTCATGTTTTCATTGGATAGCTCAAGGAATAGTGCAGTGTCATCCGCAAATTGAATGTTAAGCAATTCAAACTTATCTGGAAGGGAGATCCCTCTAACTTTAGGGGAGAGAGAGTTATCCCTAAGTAGGTAATACAAAGCATCTAAGGTTATCACAAAGAGGGTAGGGGCAAGAGGGCACCCTTGCCTAATAGACCTACTAAGCTTGAAGGGTTGAGAGATAGAACCATTAACTTCAACCTGAGCATGTGCATCCTTAAGGAGAACCTGAACATATTGGCAAAAAACCTCAGGGAAACCAAAAGCTTTAAGCATCATGGAAATAAAGTTTCATTCAATCTTGTCGTACGCCTTCTCAAAGTCCAGTAGAAACTTGGCCACCTTTTGATCTGAAATTTTAGCCCACTCTATAGCCTCCCAATTGGTAATGAGGTTCTCTAGGATGTATCTCCCTTTAATAAAACCAGTCTGTGTGGCACAAATAAATCTAGGTAGGATATTTTCCAGTCTAATAGCAAGCATCTTCGCAAGAATCTTATAGGATACATTAAGTAGTGTAATAGGACGCAAATTTGTGATAAGAGCTTTATCCCCTTCTTTAGGGATAAGTTTGATAAGGCCTCTATTAATGTCAGCACCCAGTGACCCTGTCATAGTAGCTTCCTTGTACACCTCAAGCAATTCATCTGCAATCCAACTAATGTTAGCCTTATATAATTCAATGGTAAGCCCATCCATCCTAGGGGCCTTATCATTATGCAGAGAGTTGATGGCTCTTTTGATTTCCTCAACTGAAAACGGTCTACTAAGAGTCTGGCCTTCTTCAAGTGACATAATCTCAAGGACAAGAGACCGACACTTGTCTCTAGCAAGCATGGATGAAGGAGAATCTTTTGAGGAGAAAAGAAGCTTCTAGAAGCTAAGGAATTCTGCCATGATATCTTCTTCTTCAGATATTTCCCTGCCATCCACCCACAACTTGTCTATCTTCTCTCTGATCTGCTTCTGCTTCAGCGAGTTGAAGAAGAACTTAGACCCTTTATCTCCTTGAGACAACCACTGCATCCTAGCCCTATGGTGCAGGGGCACTCAAAGGTGTGCTATACCATGTGTTTGCAAGCAACATGATGTGTTGTCTCGAAGGTTTTTTGTATATGTTCCTAAATGGATATGGTAGGTCCAATACTACCGATGCTTGTAATAAGCCCTAAGGCTCAAAAGTTGTATACTTGGTCACAAGCCTTGTATGGGAATTTTATTTATGTTTTTGGTGTCTAGGGGTCCTAGAGATGTTGTGTGTCCAATTTGTAACCTTCAATATGAGGGCAAGTGTGTGATGCCATAATATGTCAAAAGTTGTTATGTTGTCATGAGCATTTTTTGTAACTTTTTGAGTTGTGGTTGCCCAACGGCTAGTTGGTTGCATTTTGTACATTGGGAAGTGGTTAGAAGGCTTCCTTAATCTTATTTAAGCCTGAGGAACGATTCCCAAAGGTTACATTGAGGCTTTGAATGAAATTTATGCTTCCTACCAATCTGAAACTGTCATTTTTACTGTTTTTCTTGGGTTCTTGGTCTTGGTACGGATTTGTACGGACTTTTGGAAGATATAATATTTTGAAATGAGTGTAGCAGTGAATCACCTCTTATTTGAAGTTGGTTTGAGGTCTTGAATTTTTGTGATTGAGGAGTAGTTGATTTTTCTTCCTCGTTGCTTGGTAAAACCCTCAAAACCAGGGTTTGGATGCAAAAGGAGACCCTATTCAACATTCCTCTATGGGAAAGGTCTAAAACCCTAAGGAATGATGGATTACCATGTATACTAGTTGTTTTTCTTGGTTTGGGGAGCAGAAGGTCCCGCCTTGGCACTGTTGGAGTGATGCCCTAGACTTGACATCTCCATGTGGCAAGTCTATGCAGTGAGGGATTGAATGAATCCTTGAGACAGTGGACACAACAGTGGTAAAATTTTGCATGGGAAGGACCCTTAGGCATGTTCAGACCCTCTCCAAGAGCCCTAAATTCTTCTCCATCCGACTGGTGAAGGTTTTGAGGCCTAAACCTCTATACCAGCTAGTTAGACCGAAAATATGCCCAATAGGGTTTGAAAACTTGCACTCAAAACCCAGATGCAAAAGTTTGAAATATTTTAGAATGCCCAAAAGGGTACTCGAATATCAAATTTTTTTAGGGGGTTGTTCAGGTATTTTGATAGGTAAAGTGGTAGAAGTCCAAATGGAGGGCTATTTGCTTGTAGCCCTATTTCTTAGGTCCCAAGGGGCAAAAAGGCACAAAGGACTTATAAATACCTATCAAAAAGGTCAAGGTCAATGAAAATACCATATAAAACATATAAAAACACTCACATATGATAGATTCCACCATTTGAGCAAAAGGTCATGTAGGCAAAGGGCTTGGGGGTTGTGAGGTGTCTTGGTTTAGGGGTTGAGTATTTAGGAGTAGGAGTCTCCTAGAGAAACTAAGTTATCCTGAGAAGACTGATACTTGGGAAGGATCAAGGACAAACTTGATAACCTTTGGAAGGTTGGAGAGGTTGGACCATTGGATGGTGCCAAATGTTGACCCCCTAAAGAAGAAACCAAGGAATTTGCCCATTACCACCATTCCCTCTACATCACCCTAGTCCTGGCTCCAATGGCTCTTACATGTTGTATTCTTCTAAGCTTATCTCTAGCCACCGCCACCAAGTGAGTAAGATGTGAATTGTTGGGATCATTTTGAATGTCCTCATCTGCCTTATGTAGATTAGAAGAGAGGATAAGCTCCACCTGTCTAGCATCCTTGGCCTTCTTCTTGCCAATGGTACTAAGAACCTTCTGCCAACTAGACACCGAGGTGTTCCACCTAGCAATATGTCATGCCCAAACTTTTGGGCACAAACGAAATAATTTTTATTTTTTATTTTTTTAAATTACTTAACCTAATACAACTAACCTAATTAAAATAACACAAAACTAGTTTAGTCTTAACTATGTTTGAGTGAGTCTAACCACTAAGCCAATTTGGTGAAAAACCATCTAAGTTTAAAGCGCGATTATAATTCTCCAACAGAATTAAAATTATCTTCCATTAATAAATAATTAAACTTACTTAGCAAATAATCTCAACATTAATTGATAGGGGATATTAATAATCTCTTATAGTTCTTTAATTACCTAGGGTCTAAATAAATTTGTCCTAGCTCTTAGATTTAAGTAAATCTATTAAACACAATTTTCAATTAATTAAAATACCTCATAATTTAGAATTTGAAAAGGGGGCCAACATGACATACATAGGTCATTTTAATTCCCTAAGATTTATCCTCCCAAAAGTTTTAAGTTTAAAACTTCTTATTAAAATGCTTCTTCACTCCTATAATATTTGAAAGTGGTTATAAATAATTTGCAATTAAACTATTTGGTTTCAAATAAATATAAAATTATACGTACATACATACATGCATACATACATACATACATATATGTGTGTGTGTGTGTGTGTGTGTGTGTAATCAAAGGATAAAGAGGTGGTCCTCTTTTCTTTTTATTACTTTACCTTTTTTAAAAGATAATCCTAAAAATCCCTATGATAACCCTAACATTTTTTAAACTCATATCCCACACACATTTTCTTTTAAAACCCATGTGTGTTTGCCCTAACCCAAAATTAGGGTTAGGGCATGTGTGTGATAATTCTTTTTTGTGTGTGTTGTGTTATGTGTGTAATTTCCATTTTTTTTTTTTTGTGTGTGTGTAGGTGTGGGGAAGCGGTGGCCATGGGAGGTGGCGCTTTTTTTTTTAATGCCACGGTAGGGGTTTGGAGTTTCGCGCAGGGCCGAGCCGAGCAGTCCGCGGAGGAGGGAGGAGGGGAGCGGTACACCCGCAGGCTGCGGACAGCTCTGCCCACGGCTGCGGCGCTCCCGCATTCTATGGACGACGCCGCCCACAACTGCGGCACTCCCGCATATTGTGGACGTCGCCGCCCACAGCTGCGGCGCTCCCGCAGGTTGTGGACGTCGCCGCCCATAGCTGCGGTGATCCCGCGGTCTGTGGATGGCGCCGCCCACAACTGCGGTGCCCCCACAATTTGTGGACGCCGACAACCACAGACTTGGCTCTATTTTTTTTTCTTTATTAATATTAAAAAAAAAAAAAAACGTTTAGCATATATATATATATATATATATCTGTTTTATTTAATTTTATTTAAATAAGGCTTTTTCCAGCTGTAAAGCGGAAAAAATATCGAACCCTAGTTGTTCTCCCCTCCCCAACTCCAAGGAGAGAGAAGGGGGAGTCACTAGGGTTGATGGTTTTCACTTAGGAGGGACTTTACATTCAAAAGAGGGGTTGAAACCCACAAGATCCAATCCCACGCAATGCAAGATTGGATTCTATATGAGTTTCAAGGGTCAAGACATCAAGGATACCCTCTTTTGTAAAGAAATGTGGAAAGAATGATTGAACTAGGAATGCATGTAAAGTAGGAAAGATTCACTTATAAACAGAGATAGGAATATGATATGCAGCTGCGGACCTAGAATTAGCAGTAAAATGTCGAGACGGTATTGTTCTGCAAATTTGAGCGAAAGTTGACAGGACGATGGCGCCCGACGTGCACACGGTCCTCCGAAAAATCCGCGAAATGAAGGGGGATATGTTCATCTCTGCACAAGGATTTCAGATCTTCAATTACAGCCGCGTACCTGCAACCTACACACAGAAAAGAGAGGACGATTGGGGGGTTAGGGATGAGGGGTTTGCCTTTAGGTCAAACCCCAGTTTTGGAATTAACCAAGAAATGAGAAATTGTTGTAAATGTAAATGATTGTAATGTAAAACAAGTACTAGTACCTTGTTGTAAGAATGTTTGTATTCTTACATGCGAAGGTGTAGATGTTGTTATATGTTGTATGTTGTATGTGATATGTGATCTCCTCTTCAATGGTTGAATCCTTGTCTTGAATGCAACACTTAGACTTGAATGGAGACTTAGAATAATCAATTGCTTGAAGGAAATGCTTGAATGCTTGAATGCTTGAATATCGTTTCCACGTCTTGTACACGTATGTCCTCTCTCCCCAAAATGGGAGAGGAAATGTAGTTTATATACTTGTCAATTAGGGTTGAAAGACTGATTTTTCCGACCTTGGGCCGACCAGGAAGTACTATTTTCCAAATTGTAAACATAAAGACCCGAAGCCCCATAGGAGACCGAGCCCAAAATAGGGCCAGGGACCAGGGCGTTGGGCGCCATGGTCCTGGGGGACCAGGGCGCTAGGCGCCCTAGTCCTGAAGGACCAGGGCGCTGGGCGCCATGGTCCCACCTCCAGGGACAGCGGGGTGCAAGGAGGATCAGGCCAGGGTGCTTGAAAAATGCAGTTTTTGGTGTCATAAACAGGTTTCGGGGTCTCCATTCAGGTTCCGTGTTGCGCCGCCATCGTGAAGACCCAAATGCAGTCAAAATTGCAAGTGTCACAATTTTAGGACGCTACATTTAGCCCCCACTTTAGCGAGAGTATAAACGTACGCTCATACTTCCGGTAAAGTACAAGGAAACAACATTGAAAAACTTTCACCATGTCAAGGAGGCAAGATACACCAAGCCCCCAGTGGACTAAGGATCTTATGACTTCGATTGAAAAAGTAAAAGGGAAGATCACGAGGGAGAACCATGACTGTCAGTAGTAAGGTTCCCTCACTATGAGTCATGCAAGAAAGATATCAAAAATTTTCAAGGCAAAGCTAAATTTGTCAAGAAATTTTCAAGTATCTTGAAAAGATATGAACGGGATGTATGCCCCCCTACGTTAAAGCGATCGCACACGCCTCACCGTGGGTGATTGCTTTAAGGTAGTGATACATATAAGAAATGAGAAAGGAGCACGTTATCACAAGGATTTAGCCCCCAAGTGTGAGATAAGCCCAAGGATAATAGACACAAAACACAAAGCACAAGGTGACTTCGCTTTCCTCGGGGTCAGTATGCTGTATGATAATTTATGTATATCATATGTATGTATGCATAATTGTTCTTCATTCCCCAATCAAGGAAGGTCACCTAGAAGAAGGGAACACATGTGTCTTTTGAGTCAACATGAGAGAGACCAAAAGAGATCTCAATGTTTTGCATCGTCCTCAAGTAGACAACATTAAGGACAACAAATAGAAGAATGGGAGTAACACATAGAAGAAGTAACAAAAGAGAGGAGGAGAGAGTCTGCTATGCTAATGAACTAGTCTAGCACGTCATCTACCCCCCGATCTTGCTGATCAATATTTCGGGAAGGTAGGAAACACACTAGAGGAGAAACATCCAACACAGCAGATGGAGCTATCACAAGATCCAAACAAGGGCTATGTTCATACCCCAAGCCACGGTGTTCTTGTCTAGGAGCTAGGATAAGTGCTTTAGAAAATTCGTTAGATAGATGGTTATCAACATCAACATATTCATATTCACTATCAGAATGAACAGGAGTAACATTTTCATCATGAATAACATTTTCATCTATATCATCATCAAGATTTATAAAAATAGGATCTTTAACTCGCACAGGATCAAGGCCATCATGCATCTTATGTTTAGGAGATTTCGGCTCAATCATCGGCTGAGGAGAAAATGGAATAATATTAGTTGAAGGTGTTTTTGGGGATTGTAAAGTTTGAGCTCTAAGATGACGCTTTCGCCGGCGTTCACATGCAGAACGATTCCGTCTAGTCTTAGTAGGAAGTTGAAAAGATTGAGGAGGAGGAATGTTCTCATCCTTATCACTTGGGTGTTTAGGTTGTGGTCTCTTAGGTTGAAAAATAGGAGAAGAGGAAGGTATCTTCTCTCCATAAGAGGAAGGAGGAGGAACTGCTCCATATAAAGGAGGAATATTTGGTTTAGGAAGGAGACCAAGTCCATCATGATGAGGAGGGATAGGTCTACTTTTAGGAAGTTTATTAGATATAGGCATAGTCACATCCATAGGGATGGGTTGGGAATCTTCTTGAGGAAAGACATTAGTTTTATCTTTCAAAGGAAGAACTTCCTTCTCAAGAACGATAGGGATGTCAAGTTTGAGTGTTCTAGGTTCACTTAGAGATAGGATCATATCTTTTTTCCACTTTTGATAAGATTTGAAAAGATGATCACTTCGCGGAGGAAGGGGTTGGAATTGTTTAGGCCAACAATAATCAATAGGAACGCTAGAAGTTCTTTCAGCTGGTTTAAAGAGACTATGATTGACAGTAACAACTTCACCATTATGGGGAAATTTCAAACACTTGTGAATAGGAGAAGCAATAGCTTTCATGGAAGATAGCCAAGGATAGCCTAGCTTCACACGAAATTGTTTGGATGATGGAATAATAGCAAAGTCCACATCAAGGGATTTGTTATGGACCTCAATAGGTAATGTAATAGAACCAATTGCAGGAGAAGAAAATGCATCAAATAGTTTCACAACCACATTTGTTTCATCATAGATCACTTGATTCAATTGCAAAGTAAAAAGGAATTCTTCAGTAATGATATTAACCATACAAGAAGGATGAATAAGCACTCCACGACAAGGTGTATTTTTGACTTTTGCAACTATATATAAAGGACCATCATGTGCCTTGATAGTTTCACTAGAATCAAAGGTGATGGAAAGTTCTTTAGGGATTTTCTGCTGCTCCACAAAGTTAATCACATTTGGAGTCATAGACACAAGATCATCAGGTGAGACAGAGGAATCAGTATTATCAATCGCATTAGAGGTATGAGAAGGCAATGGATCAGTAAAAATCTTAAGATTTTGGTTAGGAGGAGCTACAGATGTGTTGCCTTTATCATTCACTCCAGAAACAGAAATAGTATTATTATCAATCAAATCTTGAATTTTACCCTTTAAAGCAAAACATTTTTCAGTATCATGCCCAGGATGACGATGAAATTGACAAAAAGATTTGTTATCAAAATAGGGTGAATTAATCTTTGCAGGATCTATTTGCTTTATAGGAGGAAGAGTAAGCACATTTTGTTCCAATAACTTATTCATAATACTATGCAATGATTCATTCAAAGGAGTAAACTTTCTTTCTTTCTTGAAAAACTTAGAAATAGGAGGCACACCTGATGTTGCATTCACATTGTTGTTGATGATGTTTTCATTGAATTTAATGGACTCTCTGTTCGGTTTAAACTTCCCAAATGGTTGTTGACTACTATCACCCTTATCACTCGAAGTCATAGGATGTGATTGTTCCATTTGACTCACAGTCAGCTGATAATGGTGAAGAGTTGTGCACAACTGTTGGAAAGAAGTAAACTCAGAAAACAGGAGTTTTTCTCTAATATCTTTTTGTAAATTAGAAATAAAGATTATTTGAATATCATTGTCAGGCACTGGAAAGGAAATTTGAGCATACAAATGCTTATATCTACCAATGAAATCAGTCACTTTTTCTTTAACACCTTGTTTGCAATGCATTAAATCAATCAAAGTAACTTTGGGACTTATATTGTTTTGAAATTGTTGAATGAAAGCATTTGCAAGTTGTTCGAAAGAAGAAATAGAATAGGAAGGCAACGAGCAATACCATTGTAGGGCTTTATCTCTTAATGTTCTAGTAAACAGTTTTGCAAGCAACCTTTGGTCATAAGCAAAATCAATACATATTGTTTGAAAGGTCTTAACATGTGTTAGAGGATCACCCTTACCATTATAAAGCTCCAAATGCGGAATTTCAACATGTTTAGGGGGAATAGCTTGAACAATGTCAAGAGAAAGTGGGCTCGCAACATCAAATGTGGGCACACTAAACTTAGATTGATTCATAGAGGCAATTTGTTGCTGTAAAGAAGAGACAGTTTGTGCAAGATTGTTAATGGTCGCTTCAGTCGAAGAGTTCATATTAGACGTGTTAGATTGTGATGGAGGTGTTATGTTATTGAAAGAAGGTAGAGAGTAAGGTGGTGGGACACTATGATAGTTAGTCATAGGAGATGATTGGACAGGAGGAACACTACAAGGAGGAATGAAAAACGAATTGCCCCCTTGCGTCATGTTCATTTGTGGTGATATAATAGGAACACTCATTGAAGGAATGAATGAAGAAGTTGGATTGAATGAAGGAAGAGGATTGATTGAAGAAGAGGGATTGCCCCCATGATTAGTGATCATAGGAGGAATGTCTTGTATTGAAGTAGTCATTATGTTTGATGTAAAAGTAGGTATATTAGCAATAGGAGTCGTCAAAGGAATAGAATGATTAACTTGAGTAGGAGGTTGTGTATAACCCAAAGTTTCAGCACAACTCTTCATAGGCATCACATTTGAATCCACAATGTGTGCAATACCACGCAAAATATCTATTCCATTCTTATCACTTTGAAGCATACGTTTTAGACCCTCAATTAAAGGAAGAGCTTGACTATCAGGGTATTCTTGAGACATCCATTGTCGAAAATCATCAAATTGGTTATCCAATTTCGAAAGTTGTTCTACAGAAACCTCATGGAGAGCTTCTTCATCATTAAGAGGATTAGAGGAATTACCCATGTCCTCGTTAAAAAGGCCATTCAAATTAGGTTCGATCTCCTTGGTAATTACACCTTGGAAAGACTTAATTCTAAGGCTTTGTCTAACGGGAATAGTGTAAGTAGGACTTATTGTTGTAAAACTCATGCACTAAAGAAAGAGAGAAGATTTTGAATTTTAGAGGTAGCAAATTTCAATAAAATCAGCCAATCTCCTAGATTTAAGCTGTTAAATGCAATCAGGACAATCTCCCAAAATTTCAGAAAAAATGTCTGGGACCATGGCGAACGGAGTGCACACGGTCCTCGCAACTTTTTTCGAAATTTTCAGGGATGAAAGTTATGATGATTTTAAAGCTAATCTGAAAAAATTGAGTGATTTTACGATCTGTAGATAGGCCAAATTAAAGTTGCAATCTCAAAATTGAACCCTACCAAGATTGTTGAAAAATGTAAAATTTGAATTTTGAAAAAGAGAGGGAAACTGAAATTTTGAATTTTATGATTTTAGAGGGAATACTAAAAGCAATGCAAGTGTTGAAATTTAAAAGTTGACTCGATTTCATGCAAAATTCGAATTTGAAAGTGGAAAACAAAGTTGTTGCAATTAAACACTTAATTTCAAAAGTCACAAACTGCAAAAATTTGAATAAAGCGCTGAAATTTCGAATGAATGCTAACACACTTTTCAGATTTAGGACTATAAGAAACACAATTTTGACACAAATTTCAATTTCAACAATTTTTGAATGATTAGAAGCCTCAATCCAAGCAATCGCTAGACCAACTTTGACTTTAATTTTGAAAGTGTTAAAATTGATAAAATCAGCCAAAATTCTGGATTTTAGCAGAAAAATACAGTAAGATCTAGCTCCCGAAATTTCAGAAAAAATGTCATGGACGATGGCGCTCGGGGTGCACACGGTCCTCGCAACTTTTTTCCAAATTTTCAGGGATGAAAGATATTGTGATTTTATTGCGGAATCCAAAGTTACAGCCGATTTGGAAGTGTTTTGATTAGTGAAATTATCAGTCAAAGGTTGAATCAAGAAGGTCTTAAAAATTAGGGTTTTGACATTTAACCACTTAATTTTCAAAATTAAAACACAAATATGAATTGACAATTTGCAATAGAAGGGTAGATCTGACACAAACATTAACAATTAAATATTTCACAAGCTCAATTACTAAAAAGAAAATTTTAGGGTTTTTATGCAATCAACCTCTAAAATTTGCAAAAGATCAAACATGGAAATATAATTAGGAAAGCAAAATTTTAAGATCTAACCATGAATAATCAGAATGAGGATGTTCACGTCGGGTTCACCAAAATGTAAAGCGGAAAAAATATCGAACCCTAGTTGTTCTCCCCTCCCCAACTCCAAGGAGAGAGAAGGGGGAGTCACTAGGGTTGATGGTTTTCACTTAGGAGAGACTTTACATTCAAAAGAGGGGTTGAAACCCACAAGATCCAATCCCACGCAATGCAAGATTGGATTCTATATGAGTTTCAAGGGTCAAGACATCAAGGATACCCTCTTTTGTAAAGAAATGTGGAAAGAATGATTGAACTAGGAATGCATGTAAAGTAGGAAAGATTCACTTATAAATAGAGATAGGAATATGATATGCAGCTGCGGACCTGGAATTAGCAGTAAAATGTCGAGACGGTGCTGTTCTGCAAATTTGAGCGAAAGTTGACGGGACGATGGCGCCCGGCGTGCACACGGTCCTCCAAAAAATCCGCGAAACGAAGGGGGATCTGTTCGTCTCTGCACAAGGATTCCAGATCTTCAATTACAGCCGCGTACCTGCAACCTACACACAGAAAAGAGAGGACGATTGGGGGGTTACGGATGAGGGGTTTGCCTTTAGGTCAAACCCCGGTTTTGGAATTAACCAAGAAATGAGAAATTGTTGTAAATGTAAATGATTGTAATGTAAAACAAGTACTAGTACCTTGTTGTAAGAATGTTTGTATTCTTACATGCGAAGGTGTAGATGTTGTTATATGTTGTATGTTGTATGTGATATGTGATCTCCTCTTCAATGGTTGAATCCTTGTCTTGAATGCAACACTTAGCCTTGAATGGAGACTTAGAATAATCAATTGCTTGAAGGAAATGCTTGAATGCTTGAATGCTTGATTATCGTTTCCACGTCTTGTACACATATGTCCTCTCTCCCCAAAATGGGAGAGGAAATGTAGTTTATATACTTGTCAATTAGGGTTAAAAGACTGATTTTTCCGACCTTGGGCCGACCAGGAAGTACTATTTTCCAAATTGCAAACATAAAGACCCGAAGCCCCATAGGAGACCGGGCCCAAAATAGGGCCAGGGACCAGGGCGCTGGGCGCCATGGTCCTGGGGGACCAGGGCGTCGGGCGCCCTAGTCCTAAAGGACCAGGGCGCTGGGCGCCATGGTCCCACCTCCAGGGACAGCAGGGTGCAAGGAGGATCAGGCCAGGGTGCTTGAAAAATGCAGTTTTTGGTGTCATAAACAGGTTTCGGGGTCTCCATTCAGGTTCCGTGTTGCGCCGCCATCGTGAAGACCCAAATGCAGTCAAAATTGCAAGTGTCGCAATTTTAGGATGCTACACTAGCATGAATAGTTAGATGTTTAAATGTGTGTGTGTGTGTGTGTGTGTGTGTGTGTGTGTGTGTGTGTGTGAATATATATTTACATATAAATAAAGGTTCATATAAAATCTCAATAACACTCATAGCCAAACTTTAAGTTCATTTCTAGTAAATTTATTTTGTTTTACATGCAGAAATTAACATGATTATTTACAGCATGATGATAGTGGAATAATATCTTTTTTTTTTTGTGTTTTCTAAAAGGCAAGAAAGAAAAGTAATTTATATCCTGCAACTAACATTTTAAATGCATATAAAACAACAACTTAAATGTAATCCTTTCTGGTATAACAATAACACTAAATCTAGGTACTAACCCCCTTTTTTTTTCTTTAAAATAGACTACTACTATAAGATTTATTTTCTGCATTTAATGAAAGAACAAATAACAGACTTAATTTATTTGCAGCAGCATAAATAAAGCTAGAATCTAATGTGAGACTATTTCCATTTTGCTTAAGGGGTAAAATGAACTTTCATTTGCTGAATAAACATAGATGAACATATAATATTTTCAACAACAATAGGAATTTAACCCCAACTATAGACATGTTTCCTTTTTGTGTAAAACTAACCAAATTGAAGAAATACATTCCTTTACACATATTAAAATAAATATTGTTACAAATGGGTTTGAAACCCCAACTAGAATTTCCCTTCCATAGGACTATGATTAAATACATACACTTCTTTTCTTTTGGAAAGTAAATACAACAATGGCTTTTTTTTTTTGCTACAAATAAATACATTTCTTTTCATTGAAACTTTTATGCAACTCAAAAACAACAACAAATCTCTTCATCTTTTCTTCCCATCCCAAGCAACCTGCAATAAAAATACAACTTGACCATGGAGAGCTCACCTCCTAGCCTAGGCTTACTAGAAGCCACCCCCGAGCTTGGAGAACCAAGCACTAGACGGGTCACAAACAAACAACAACACAACAAACACGGGGCAAACACTCAACATGCATTTTCCCATCCCAAGCTACACTCTCACCACAACTTGTGATGAACTTTCCACGGGTGGAAGTGGACCAAATACCATTGGGGAGACTGCAAACATAATACAACTCAAGCCACCTCATGGCAAAACAAAATACAACAAATTCATCTCCACACCCTTATGCCCCCCAAAGGCATAAAAGCCATATTTTCTCCCCTTATGACCCCCAAATGCATACACAAGGCTATGCAGCAAGGGTCACAAAGGGCACCCTTGAGATCACTCTCCATAAGGAGAGCCTCTCACCCAAGGCTGTCATACTTCTTCCACCCCAAGACCATCCTACTCTCCCAAGAGTAGGAGGCCTTGGACACTCCCAAAACAAGAACACATAAACAAAGGACAAGGAAAGGAAAATTTACATTTTTCTCCTACAAAACAATTTACATATACACATCTTTTCATACAAGCATTCCTTTCTTTCAAACAACATAACAACGTAACTAAAAGGAAGTAAAACCAACATTAATCTGCCAATAGGTATGATAGACTTAGTTGGGGATGAGCAACCCAAATCCACACAAACTTTCCACCAACACTTCACCAAAATTCTATCCTACAACTAATTTTAAAAAAAAATGCATAATCTCCAACAATGGAGAGTGGGTGATTACTCACTAAGTCCCTAATCCTTGCCTAAGAAGGCCTCTCTCACACTTCCCAACCCCTTGGGTAAGGTGAGAGTTCCCATTGGTTGTTCTTCCCAACCTCTTACATGTTACTAAAACTGGAAAGAGAAAAGGTGAGAGAGGATGGGGAAGAGAGTTTGACATCAAAAGGGAAGGTTGTCTATCCTAGGAGGAACCTTCTAAGTTGAATTTTCGCTCACCTTGGGAAAACCACTTTTTGAGGTGACTAAACAGTCACATGGGAGTAGTCACATGTTTAAAAATACCCCTAACCCATAGGTATACCCTTTGGACCTTTGGAAAAGCCCTAAAACTGACCTTAGGAGTCCATTTGACCCCTTAGAAACCCAACTGAAGTTAACCTACGGGTCAAACCTGAGTTGACCACTCCCCAGACTCCCTACCCAAGACAAATTTGGGACCACACTCATGTGTTTGAATGGCTTTGGTAAAAACAAAACTCCCTCCAAGAGACAAGTCAAAATCAATGACACTAATCAGCACGTGTCAAGTGACACAATAAAATACAATATAAAAATCACACATGGAATTTGTCTCTTGTAGGATTACACATATACATAAAATCAATTTAACACTCATGCATCATTCACTTTCACGAATAAAATACAATACAAACGGGGTGTTGTCTCTCCAAATAGACAACCCCTGGCTTAACAAACGTACATAGGTCTAGGTTTGGTTCTCCATATTATTTCCATGGTCACATGGATAATTTTCCTGCGCATCTCAATTAACACATTAGTAGTTCCAAATAATCACAAATATATATAATTAAACACATGCATTTCCTTGCACATCAAACACTCATACATTTGACAATAATAATTCAATATCTCATGCATTCGAATTTGATTCCACATAAGCAATTATCATAATCCTCAAAATTGAACCATTCATATAATAGGCATCCTATTTCTATCATCAGAATGAAGTCCTACAAATCCAATATTGACATACATCATTTCAAAATGATTCTATTCTAGCAACATATAAAGTTTCATAATCATAATGCATAAAATGAAGCATCAATATACGTCAATGTGATCCAAATCATGGAATCATATAGGTTCTAAATCCATAATGCATAAAATAAAGCATCCATAATAGTCTCAATATGAAAATAATAGAAAATGTCAGGATGAGTCGGGGTAGGGCCTCACACAATATTAGAAATAGCTTGATAATTCCATTTATTGAACAATCTCACAATATGGATAGCAGCCAAAACATCTTGATCTTGCAGTAATTTAGTGTTAAGAATGAATTTTCCACCACCTTTGTTGCCAACCTTGATAGAGCTCCCGAAGACAATATTGGCAAAAATGGGGTGGTGGTCAGATAGGGAAGATGGCCTCACAACCACCGGGCACCCTTGTTGATCTGGGATAAAGGAGAAGGCATCCTTATTGGCATAGAATCTGTCCAATCTAGAGAAAATCCTACTCCCACATTTTTGGTAATTGCACCAGGTAAACCAAATTCCTTTGTAAGATTATTTTAAGTCATCCAAGGGGTCAAAAATTCTCTTGATACCTTTCAGTATTTCCCAATGTAGCTTCTCTCCCCCTCTCCATTCAACATTGGCTCCCCCTAGCTTATCATCCTTGTGTTCAACCATGTTAAAATCTCCCCCCAAGATCCACGGGATATCTGGTAGGGATGCAAGCCATTGCCAAAGGTCAGATCTATCCCTATAGTCATTGGGAGCGTACATAGTGCAAATCCCAAAGGTGGAATCACCATCCCTAAAGGTGAACCATACAACCCTATTGCAGGGGGAGATTCCTGAGCAAAGGATAGAATTACTCCACTTGGGGTTGATAAGAATAGCAGCCCCCCCTTTACCTTTCTCATTCTTAGTGCAAAATCTGAGAGCATCTCTCCACACAAAATTAAGATTGATCTCCAATGAGAAGCTAATGACTTTAACTTCATGCAACAAGGCAAAGTCCAAATCCTTGTGTTGGTTAAACATCCTTCTCACTGCATATTTCCTATCGGGGGACTCCAACCCCCGGATATTCCAAGATAAGCACTTCATGATAACCAATCAATTAATTATCATTCTTGGCAACTTTAAAGCTGGTAAAACACTTGGGGAAGCTGGACTTCTGGTTGGACTTTTTATGCAACAGAGAGTGCTTATTCTTAGAACCTAGGGGCATGTCTCTCTTCCTTCTAGTGACGGCTTCAGCCACAAAAATCTCCTCATCCGGATTACCTTTGTCCCTAATCCCTTCACCAATAGTGACCGAAAAGTTGGATCTCAACTCAACCTTAATCTCAAACTCATGAATGTCTACTGAGGAGGCTTCCTCAGGGGTATCATTCTCATAAAAACCTAACTTAGAAGGGGAATTAGGCTTGGTACTGTCAATCATTGGTTCAGTCGGGATAACCTCATAGAAGACATTGTCATCATCAATAAGGGAATTAGATTTCATAGGGACAGAGCCCAAAGAGACAATGGTTTGAGAGGGAGGGGGGCAATCCCCATCCCCCTGGGGATACCCAGAGCCAGTTTGCACTATCTTCGAGTCGATCAAATCAGACAAGACCTGAAACTGATTAGAGTTAGGAGCAGAGGGAGGATCACTGGGGTGAGAGGAGGTTACATCCCTCCTTCTAAAATCACAGTTTCCTCGATCAATCCCTTCAAAAGACTTAATAATAGATTTAACATGAGAATATTTATCAGAATCATTAATTAATAAAACCTCAGGTGGAGGCCTACTAGCATCATCATCCATGGGGGCCTTGACAAAGCATGGCTTCTCTTGCCCTCTAGCCCTAATTTTATCCAATGCTAATTGTTGTGCATTTTTCCTCTTAGACCTTTTATTCTTTCTAGAAAGCACTTGAAAGCTAGAGCCCTCAACTCCCTCCATTTGAGAGATGGTAGTAGAAACAACCGAATGAGGGTGGGGGGGAGGGGGTGGGGATGTCGGGATTAAAGGAGCAAAAAAGAAACCTTTTTCAATAACAGGGGGGTTCACAGGTTGTTCTTTCAGAAAACTAGCCACAACAATATTAATGGCCTTTCTGAGAGAATCCAATTTATCCAAATAGGAGGGGTTCCTTCAGGCTTAGCAGTCAAATTGGGGGGAGCAACATCACCTGACTTGGAAACTATCTCGGAAGGGTTAATACCATTTCTTCTCATCGCTGCAAGGATAGGGCATAATCTTCTGATGTGGCCTTCACATCTACACATAAAGCAAGAGTTCATGCCTCCTAGGGTTTCGATAACACATGTGAATGTGTCACCTTGGAGTTTAATCTCAATAAATCTCATAATATCAATGCCAGGGTTAATGGAGACCAGGACTCTAGCATCCAAGTGGGGGACAAGATTTGACGAGTGATCAACCCTAATCACTATACCGATGGAGTCCAAATTTTGGGGAATAAAATTCCAAAAGATGGGAGACAAGTTCTTAATCAAGAGCCAGCGAGGGCAAGAGAGAGCCAAAATCTCTTCATTAATCGCATCAAAAGACCATTTAAGGGCCCTAAAAGTGGTTTTACCAACGATCCAGAACTGTTTTTGGAGGACCTCCGCCTGTGTCTTATTATCACTGAAAATAATAATGAATAAACCTTTCTGAATCATTATACAGAAAGAGAATTTAAACCCTAATCTTTTATTCCAAACATTTTTCATCCAATCATCTAAAAACTTTATAGTCAGACATTTATTAATATCAGTAGCAACAATGAAATTGGCGATATCTTGAAGCCTGAGATTTTCCATTTCAATAGCCTTGGCCATAGAGTCATTAGGAGATATAGAAAAGATATAAAGAGGCGAGGAAGGGCTCTTACCTCGTCCTGTATCTCCATCATCGCACCCAGAGAAAGAAGCACTTACCAGGTCGAACTTAGCCTCGAGGGGACCTGCACAGAGTCACCAATAGTGGCATCCCTGAAGGACTTGCTAATAAGACCTTCTTCCACCAAACTCGAGGCCATTGATTGGGCTGAATTAATGCCCACCCCACTTGAATCCTCACCCATCGGGCATTCAGTACATAGGACTCTTCACATGTCTACAATCAAGCCAAGTGGAGGAAAAAAACCAGGCAAAATAAATGCGGAAAAGAAAGGGTCGCAACAATAAAAGTTGAAGAGAACCAAGAAGTGATACCACCATGGAGGAGGCCTTACCACCTCCTCCACACGCAGGGGGAAGACCCCAATGCCCAACGCAACCATCCACGCCAAACCCTATTTTGTGAAGACAATGTCATTGGTATGAGAAGAACCGGTAATGGTTTTCAAAGGCTCTTCTTGTAATTTTCGTATATGCCACCTTTTTTTGTTATTGATGTAATCACACAGACTCAAGCAAGCGTAGAAAACAGTGAAGTGTGCAGCAAATTCTCAAATCGCAAAGAACAGAGAGTCTGCAATCAAGCCAAGTGGAGGAAAAAAACCAGGCAAAATAAATGCGGAAAAGAAAGGGTCGCAACAATAAAAGTTGAAGAGAACCAAGAAGTGATACCACCATGGAGGAGGCCTTACCACCTCCTCCACACGCAGGGGGAAGACCCCAATGCCCAATGCAGCCATCCACGCCAAACCCTATTTTGTGAAGACAATGTCATTGGTATGAGAAGAACCGGTAATGGTTTTCAAAGGCTCTTCTTGTAATTTTCGTATATGCCACCTTTTTTTCATTATTGATGTAATCACATAGACTCAAGCAAGCGTAGAAAACAGTGAAGTGTGCAGCAAATTCTCAAATCGCAAAGAACAGAGAGTCTGAAACAAAGTCCTTTATAATCCTTCAATCTGGCCAATAATAATGGCTTGATTACTGTCAATGAGTTTGTTCAGATGAACGATAGATCATAAACTGGAAGCTTTTTAGCATCAAAACCCTCAAGTGTTGCGATGGAGATATCAATATGTTGCGATTTATATATAGTGATATTGGATGTTCTTTTGGTGATGAAAACTCCATATTTATTGCAAATTGTTGTATATAGACCCTTGAACTATCTCTTTTCCTTTAATTGCATATAAATTCACCACCAACCATGCTGATCAAACGGGGGTCAGATTGCTCAAAACAAGCATCGATGTGAAACCCAGAAAATGCACAGATCAAAAAATTAAGAATTCAACAGGAAAAATCGATCAAGAGGACACAATCTTTAGCAACTTCCGTGTCGACTGTTCCTTCAAACCCTTGTTGCAGTCTAATCAATCTCCTGTTCTCTTCATTCAATCATTAATTTTATTATTATAATTATAATTATATAATTTTTTTAAATTAAATTAAGATTATGCTTTTAATAAAAATATATATTTTCACTATAAAATTTGTATTATTATATTATAATTATTTTATTAAAATAAGTTATAATTAATATTACATAAATATATTTATACGAATATAATTTTAAAATAACAATGATCCAAAATTATAATAATTAAAAATTAGACACATGTTTTTTATTTTTTTTCTTGGTAATGGGCCAAAGCCGAATCGCTTTTGACTGGAGCTAAGAACCAGTGAGACCACATTTTTGAGGGGCCTCATCCTCAAATTCGATCAACAATAACACCCTTATAACTCCTTGTGTCATCCTATCTATATCTCAATTTTTCTCCTTATCCCTCCAAACACCAATCCTTATCTCTCCATTAAACTCCTTATCCCTTTGATCCTTATCGCGTCCTCCTTATCTATCCACTAGCACGCTTCTCCTTATCTCTCCAAGGCTACATCAATTTGTGGCATCGCCTGCAACTATAGTTTGCATCCACTGCTACCAATGTCATGCGAAACGTCCATCTCGTTGCGGGGAGCCATCCATCCTTAACCTTGGTCAAATTGCCTGCCTTGGTCAAACCAAAGTCTTCATCATCACAATTTTGCCATCATGTACGTACACATGAGAACCTGCACCGGTATTGGAATGGCATCCTGAAGCGGGCACAGTTCGAAGCAACATATCATGCTGCAAATTGAACCCACAACCTCCTATGAAATGGGCTCCCAACCTTCCATTGCAGTGCAAGGTCTGATGGTATGATGAAAGAATAAGTATCCGGTAGAATACTAAGAGGGGGGGTGAATCAATACACTAAAAAACTGATACAAAGTTCTCAAACTCAAACTCAGTCAAACAAAGTAATCATATCTCAGTCAAGATCAATATTCATAAGAATACTTGACATCAACCGGTTTAACTGTTATGACAACTTTAACAGTAAACAACTTCAATCTTGTGAATATCAATAATGCTTAATGATAACTCAACATATTCATCTCTTGATGCTTCTACTTAACATGCCTTATCAGAGATTAACCAAATCAATAAATAAGATCACAACCACAAAAGCATTCACCACTTGATACAAATGTTTATACGTGGAAAACCCAAATAGGTAAAAATCACAGTGAGATGAGACTCACAAGGATAGCTATCTGAACTCTTTTGAAGTTCACCCTGTTAGGAGCCAAATCTTGTTAGAGCTTTACAATAAGTCATGTTAAGAACTAATTCCGGTTAGGAATCACCCAGTTAAGGGATTTACAAATATGCCTTGTCGCTGGAGGATTTACGAATCCAAGCTAATGGACCACCTTGTTAGAGGATTTAATGAGTAAGCAAGCTTGTTAGAGCTTACCCAGTTAAGGGATTTAACTTCTATTGTAATTGTTAGAAAACGATAATTTTGTTGATCTGTCTGAATAGCACTACTTTTGCTTGATCAAATCCTTCTATAACCTTTAGTCTGCCTTCACTCAAAGTGTAGATCCATTCACCAGTTTGGCAACTATACACTCAACAGGTTTTCTACCAACCTTGCCAACAACCTTAACAAACAACTTCATCGACCTTAAATAGAAATCAATTAGGTTGGTAACACAATAAAAACCTAATTCTCATCATCGAGATTACAAACAAGTCGGTACAATCTTGACTGTTAGAAATCATGACAATCTCTTCACATTTTTCAAGACAATTTCAACCTCTCCATGATCACCACTCTATTGGACTTTGTAGCTCATCACACATTGTGCATTAGATGCAATCCACTTTGCTCCTTCCCTAGACAAGAACAAACGTGCCAAAACAATTTGAATATCTCCTTAATCAAATGATCACACGTGTCTCCATCATTACCGCTTATCAAATAATAAACCATCAAACTTGGTCGATTAGGGTTTAACAGATGATAGGGTTTATCGGTTACATTACATAGAAAGGTTTAACCCTTTACACGGGTTCAACTCACAAACTTAACATACAGGTTTACAACATCTTCCACAAATCTCTTCTTACCGGTTACTAGCCAATATCAAAAACAAAAATATCAACAATAACATGAATACCATTTACCGGTTCAATTGACATGAATGACAACGTATCATTAATGCAATCTTGATGCAAAATACCAACAAACTCAAAATGCCAACAATCTCCCCCTTTGGCATTGATGGCAATACACATATCAACGCCTCTGATTGCTACTAAGATTGGTGAATAGGAATCCTGGTTTACATTACCAAGTATTCACCTTGCTCTGTCTGTCTTCAGCCTGCTACTGGTTCACTTAATCAGACACATAATTCTTCTCCCCAACCACATAATTCTTCTCCCCCTTTGACAAAAATGCCAAAGTGAAAGTAAGACATGTAATTATGCTCTCACTGTAATGTTGATGCTCCCCCTGTGGAATACATCCACTCCATCAATCCATATAAGATTCTACAAGTGGTTCAGGGACTGATGCAATCAGCATCGTGCTTAACTAGCTTCATGAAGAGGGACAACCCCCAATTGAATTCTAAGATACTCGAAAGTGGTCATAGGTAGAGGTTTGGTAAAGATATCTGCAAGCTGCCCCTTGGTAGAAACATTCTCCAACATCTTTACTTTGAACTTTTTCCCTCAAGAAGTGATATTTCAATTCAATGTGCTTAGTCCTTGCGTGCAAAACAAGATTTTTTGAAATGTTTATTGCACTTGTATTATCACACAAAATCTTTATAGGTTCTGAGATTGTTATCTTCAAACCTTCCAAAGTGTGTCTCATCCACATAGCTTGTGTGCAATTCATATAAGTTGCTACATACTCAGCTTCAACAATAGATTGTGAAGTGCAACTCTGCTTTTTACTACTCCAAGAGACCAACCTTCCTCCTAAAAAGAATGCTCCACCAGTAGTACTCTTCGGATCATCAATGTTTCTTGCCCAATCAGCATTTGTGTATGCTTTTAGATAAAAAATTCCACCACATAGATACCATAACCCATAGTCAACAATACCTTTCAGATATCTAAAAACTCTCTTGGTTGCCATCAGATGTGCCTCCTTTGGATTCTTCTGAAATCTAGCAACAATACCAACTGCATGGGCAATATTTGGTCGACTGTGAACAACATAGTGTAGTTTTCCAATCATTGACCTGTATTCCTTTTCATCTACAGACTTAGATGCATCTTCCTTGGAAAATTTACAACCTGTAACCATTGGGGTTCCAACTAGTTTACAGTCACTCATACCAAAAGTCTTCAAAACCTCTTTCACATACTTGGATTGAGTAATGAAAATACAATTTTTCATCTGTTGTATATGTAAGCCTATGAATTTTTTATTTCCCCTACTAATGACATCTCAAATTCATTCTTCATTACATCTGCAAAACAATTACTCATGTCATCATTACCTCCAAATATAATGTCATCTACAAATACTTCACTGACCAGTATTTCATCTCCTTTAGACTTGAGATAAATGTTGTCATCACTTGTTCTAGTAAAGCCTATCTTCATCAAATGAGTATGAAGTCGTTCATACCATGCTCTAGGTGCTTGCTTTAATCCATACAAGGCTTTATGCAATTTGCATACCATGTCTTCCTTATTTGTTAATGCATAACCATCAGGCTGCTCTATATAAACCTCTTCTTCTAGTATCCCATTCAAGAATGCAGACTTAACATCCATCTGGTATACCTTGAACTTCTTATGAGCTGCAAATGCAAGCAATGTTCTGACACCTTCCAGTCTTGCTACTGGTGCAAAAGTTTCTCCATAGTCTTCTCCTTCTTCTTGTGCATAACCTTTGCATACTAATCTTGCCTTATTCCGAACTACAACACCATCTTCATTTAACTTTTTTCTAAACACCCATTTGGTACCTATAACATTCTTGTTTACCGGTCGGGGGTACCAGGGTCCAAGTGTTGTTCTTCTCAATTTGATCTAACTCCTCCATAGCTTTCACCCAATGATCATCACCAAATGCCTCTTTAGCACTTCTAGGTTCAAAGGTGGATATCATGCAAGAGTTATCTCTTATTCTCCTTCTAGTTAGTACTCCAACATCCTTATCCCCAATTATCTGTTCAGGACTGTGATTCGGTCTCACATACCTAGGAATAACATGATCATTCTCTTCAGGTTCAGCTTCATCATTATCATCTTCCTCTGAATTTATTTGTTTCGGTTGAACAAGTTCATCAAGATTTGCTTTACCGGTTTCTGTTTTAACAGTTTCAAGTTCCAAAAGAAAAATGCAAGGATCTTCATCCTTCATCTCAGAACTGGTTCCTTCTCTTTTCACCAAAACTCGATTCATTGTGTACACAGTTGTACTTACAACTTCTTTCCAAAATGTTTTTGATACACCTCCTTGTATCAACATAGTCCTAGCATCTTCAACCACTGACTGGTTATTTCTTTCTACTATACCATTCTGTTGTGGTGTGGTATCCTTGGTGCAGAAAGTTGCCGCTTGATAACATTATCATCACAATATTTAGTGAACTCTGCAAAAGTGAATTCACTGCCTTGATCTGTTCTTAGACATTTTATCTTTTTGCCACTCTCTTTCTCAGCTAAGGCTTTGAATGCCTTGAATTTACCAAAAGCTTCATTTTTATCCTTCAAGAATGTGACCCACATCATCCTTGAACAATCATCAGTGAAGATCATAAAGTATCTATAACCTTGAATGCTTCTTGTTCTAATTGGTCTACATAGATCTGTATGAACCAAATCTAACAAGTTCTCTGTTGAGAAGGACTTGCTCTTGAAAGTTGAAGAAGTCATCTTTCCTAGTTGACACTCTTTACAAAGAGCATTAACTGGTTTGTCTAGCTGAGGCAAACCTCTTACTATCTTAGACTTTCTTACTTTAATAATATTGTCAAAATTAATATGACAAAATCTCTTATGCTAGAGCCAACTATCATCCACTTTCGCAATCAAACGGTTGCTAATTTTAGGATTGAGATGAAACAGATTACCTCTGGTTTGTTTACTGTTTGCAATCAATTCACCTTTGTTGTCAAAGATTTTGCATATACCATTTCTGATTTCTAGTGGGTATCCTCTATCATTAAGTTGTGCCACACTAAGAAGATTGTGCTTTAGGCCTTCAACCCAATAGACATCGTCAACAATGCTTTTCCCATTAAGAGAGATAACTCCCTTACCTTTAACCATACAGGGTGAGTCATTGCCAAATCTGACAACACTGTCATCAAATTCCTTTAGGGAAAGAAATTTACTTTGATCATCGGTCATGTGATGTGAACAACCACTATTAATGATCTAATCATCAGAGTTATCCATTCTGGATACTAGTGCCTTTTGATATGATATTTCTTCCTTAATTGCTACAAACACAATACCTTCACTAGCATCATCATTAGATTCTTCATCAGTAACACCACTGTCAATAGCTACAAGACAATCTCTCTTTCCTTTACCCTTGTATTTCTTAAATTTATCTAGATCTTGTATTCATTTTCACCATTAGGGCAATTTGCTACTATATGACCAATCTTGTTGCATACAAAACATTTTAAAGGTAGCTTACCTCTATATTTACCAATGCCTCTAGGCAATCTTTTTTCCAACAATGCTTCAAGTTCCACTAAGTTGTCTTCATCTTGAGCATCTCTGCTAGGTCTAGATTCACAGTTATGGCCAATATCTCTACTTCTTCTCATAGATGGGTTAGAGACAGAAGCTCTAAATGCAGATTCTGATTTCTGTACACTACCATCATAGCCATTTAGTTCAAAAGCAGTAAGTTTGCCAATAATAGAGTCAAGAGTTACCTTTGTCTTATCAATGGATTTCAACTCCTGAATAGCTGCAACTCGAATAGCATAGACCAGTAGCAGGGTTCTCAGTACCTTATTGATTACTATGGCATCTTCCACTTTTCCTCATGCAGTCTTTATCTCACCAACTATCTCTTTAATCCTTTGACCAAATTGCTGGATATTCTCACCTTCAGACATTTTCATGTCGTCAAACTTGCCTCTTAAACTCTCCTCTTTGGAAATCTTAACATGTTCATCACCGCTATAAATCTCTTCCAGTTTCTTCCATACTTTATATGTAGTTTCAAGACCATGAACATCTACATATTCAACATCAAATAGGGAACTGATAATAGCTTCTTGTGCCTGGTGATTTTCTTGTTGTTCCTTCTTCTGATCACCAGTTAGGGGTCCAATAGGTGTAGTATACTTATTTTCTATATGCTCCCAATACTGACTACCAAGACTCTCAATGTAAATCTTCATTCTATCACTCCATATTCTATAGTTTTCTTTGTTGAACTTCATACCTTCTTTCTTCATCATGATCTACAAGATCTTTTCCTCAAGTTGTTAGGCTTTTAGATTAAGAGGATCTAAGATGCTCTGATACCAATTGATGGTATGATGAAAGAATAAGTATCTGGTAGAATACCGAGGAGCGGGGGGGGGGGGGGGTGAATCAGTACACTGAAAAATTGATACAAAGTTCTCAAACTCAACCTCAGTCAAACAAAGTAATCATATCTCAATCAAGATCAATATTCATAAGAATACTTGACATCAATCAGTTTAATTGTTATGGCAACTTTAATAGTAAACAACTTCAATCTTGTGAATATCAACAATGTTTAATGATAACTCAACATACTCATCTCTCAATGCTTCTACTTAACATGCCTTATTAGAGATTAACCAAATCAATAAATAAGATCACAACCACAAAAGCATTCACCACTCGACACAAATGTTTATACGTGGAAAACCCAAATAGTTAAAAACCACGATGAGATGAGCCTCACAAAGATAGCTATCCAAACTCTTTCGAAGTTCGCACTATTAGGAGCCAAAGCCTGTTAGAGCTTTACAATAAGTCCTGTTAAGAACTAATTCCGGTTAGGAATCACCCAGTTAAGGGATTTACAAATATTCCTTGTTAGAAGCATAATACCCTATTAGGAGTAACCTCGATGGAGGATTTAAGAATCCAAGCTAATGGACCACCTTGTTAGAGGATTTAATGAGTAACCAAGCTTGTTAGAACTTACTCGGTTAAGGGATTTAACTTCTACTGTAATTGTTAGAAAACAATAGTTTTGTTGATCTGTCTAAATAACACTACTTTTGCTTGATTAGATCCTTCTATAACCTTCAGTCTGCCTTCACTCAAAGTGCAGATCCATTCAATGATTTGGCAACTATACACTCAACAGGTTTTCTACCAACGTTGCCAACAACCTTAACAAACAACTTCATCGACCTTAAATAGAAATCAATTAGGTCGGTAACACAACAAAAATCTAATTCTCATCATCGAGATTACAAACAAGTCAGTACAATCTTGACCGTTAGAAATCATGACAATCTCTTCACATTTTTCAAGACAATTTCAACCTCTCCATGATCACCACTCTATTGGACTTTGTAACTCATCACGCGTTGTGCATTAGATGCAATCCACTTTGCTCCTTCCCTAGACAAGAACAAACACGCCAAAACAATTTGAATATCTCCTTAATCAAATGATCACACGTGTCTCCATCATTACCACTTATCAGATAATAAACCATCAAACTTGGTCGATTAGGGTTTAATAGCTGATAGGGTTTACTAGTTACATTACATAGAAAGGTTTAACCCTTTACATCGGTTCAACTCACAAACTTAATATACAGGTTTACAACATCTTCCACAAATCTCTTCTTACCAATTACTAGCCAATATAAAAAACAACAATATCAACAATAACATGAATACCATTTACCGGTTCAATTGACTTCAATGACAACATATCATTAATGCGATCTTGATGCAAAATACCAACAAACTCAAAATGCCAACAAGGTCATCCCCAAATAAAAAATTAGACATATTTTTATTACAATTCAAAATTATAATAAATAAAAAATTAGAACAAATATTTTTATTACAATACTATGACAACAAGTACTCACCACTAAGTGGCACTTGTTATTATTATTTTTCTCCTCCAATGCACTCAATTAACTAATTTTTAATTATTTAATGTTAATTATATCTTCACTTCTAATTAATAAATATAAAAAATAATAATTTGGTAATATGAAAATAATAATAAATTTCAACCTTAGAAGAACTTCCTTGAGGACCTGAAAAACTATTAAAACCTCCAACCTGGTAGACTCTTGATTTTCATCTTTCTCAAGTTGTTCACGATCTTCTAAGTTATGGGATACTGGTTTGGCATTAAAGCTTGAACAAAAAATTCCATCTCGTCCCAAAATGTATCCTCTTCAATATCTTCTTTGCTCTTTTGAATAGGAGAGCTGAACTTTGCTTCATGAGAACTCTCATCAAACTCTCCAAAATCCAAAATAGAATTATCTGTATGCTCTAAAACTGTTGTTGATGTTGATTTGAGTGGGTTTTCTTCATCTTTCTCCACAAAAGAGGGCAATTCATCAAACCAAACTACAAAAACCTCATTTTTATCTTCATAAACCATCTTTTCACATCCCATGACGTGATTGTCCTCCTTCATCACCTTGCAAAGGTGGCCTTCAACCTCTTGTTGTGTATTCCTCATGGTTTCCGATATGGGCTTTTCTTTTTGTTCATCAGCTTTCTGGTACTACATAAACCAGATTTGAGAGTCGCTAGCTACGTTTGCTTCCTCCTCTTCTTAGAAGAGACCAACAAGATCACTTTGTTCAAATTCAAAATCCTCCACTGCTGTATTTGTTGATGGTGCCTCAAGAGCAAGCCCTTCTGGTGTTGAAGGAAGTTTGTCTTGATTTTCAGCTACATAACTAGGAGCAGTATCTGGGTACGACCTCCTTGGAATGTCTTTGTAAGGGGAAGAGACCAATACACCTTGAGCTATTTGATTTTTTAGGGCAACCAGCTCATTAGCCAACCTCTACATCATGGGATTTGTTCTCTTGGTAGCCCATGATCCCTATGAAGAGATTTCTTTGGACCCATTTGGCTCTATCTTTATCTTACCCGCAAGGATAAGATCATCTTCAACTTCAACTACTAAGGTTTGTGTTGCTGCAAGGTCTCTTGGAACAACTCTTCTCAACAAAAAACTTACCTCAGGCACTTGAGCATTGATGAAGAAGCACTTCAGGTTTGCAGCGGTGGGTTGAGCAACAACTGGAATTTTGTTATACAACTTGTTGAATTTATCCACAAACTCCCGCATGGGTTCATGTGACTCCTTTTTCATTTGATTCAACTGAGCTAACAATGCATGCACGTCCTCTACAAGCTTGAACTTCTCTTCAAACTTTGTTCTGAGTGTAGCCCAATTTGTGATGGTATGTGGTGCGAGGTGGTAGAACCAATCTGCAACAACACCTTGGAGTGTCTCAATGAAAAGTCTAACTGGAACATCCTCATGTTCGACACCAAGTACACCACATGTGATATTGAAGGCAACAATATGCTCATCTGGATGTTGTCTTCCATCTCCAAAGAACCTGGGAAAGTTCTTCCTCGAACCATCAGGAAGAGCATGTAAAGGCGAAATTAGATTCAATGGATCAAAATCATTCCCCCAAGGACCTTGAGAAACCATCTTATATGTCCTTGGTGAAATCTTGAGAAATTACAAGAAAATAAATTACAATGAATAGGATACCTGTATACTTCAAACAAAAGCGTGAGGCTTTACAATGCGTATTGTATCCTCAACAAAGTCACCAATGGTGACTCAGATGAGTCAATATGCTATGTAATGATTCAACAAATTTATATTAGAGATTCTAAGATAGAATCAACAAAATACTTCAAATCTCTTGTTCAACAAAAACCCAAGAAAAGTTATTTCAAAAACAACAAGACACTAGACTTCAAACGAAAGCGTGAGGCTCTCGAATGCGTTTGTGTCCCCAGTAGAGTCACCAAAAACTGTTGGTTGAAAATTTTGTACACCTAGGGCATGTGCAAAATTGTGGTTTCACCACAGTGTGTGAGTATGATACTCTCCTAATTTAGGGAAGGCTCCCCCTATCTACAAACTAAACTAATCTAATATGGGTGAGACAATAGTCTTTCTTCTTCTTTCAAGAAAAACTATATTCTTTTATTTTCACGGAAAAGTGATAGCAATTGGAAATAATTAACAACAAATACAGAAATGAGACTTTTTTGAACATAAAGGGAAGCAAAGTTTCCATGAAAGCACAAAGACTTCTGTCACTTCCCCGGGACGGGAAAATAAAAAGAAATCTCAAAGTTGTCAATTATCTATTCTCCTATCAACCTTTTTAGATGATTTTCTAGTAACCAAGCACAATATGTAGTAGTGCAAAGTCTAACTACATGATGCACCTCTTATGCACAAACATAGAAAATAAAAGCAACACAGAGTCTGCAAGTTACCCCCTTCGCTTGAGCTTTCTACACTAGCTTCAAACATGATAAACAACTCAAAGTCTACAAGACCAAGTCTGAAAACCAAACCTATATCTCCAAATGCAATTAGCAGCTCAAAGTTTGCAAGATTGAATTTAAATCCCTCTTGAACAATAGAACAAAAATCACAATCAACTTTAGAAAATGTCTTCACATAACAAATTGAATTGGCACAAAGTCTCAACACAACTTGCCTCTTGTATTGAAAGCAATCTGATTTACATCTAAGCTCAAAGTCTGAGAGTGCACATACAAATTGGTAGAATTTTATTGCATTGTCAAAAGATATCAATTACAATAGACCCCCTCAAGTATTTATAGGAGAGGATCCTTGAGAAAAAGGTGGGAGGATCCCAACTAACTTGAGAAATTCTCTCAACCACCATGACTTATTCCAACTACTAACTAAGACTTATTCAAAATTACAAGTCCTATTCTAAATTGACTTGTAATCAGCCTACTTGTAATTACAAAAGTGCAAGTGATAAACTTACAATTACAAAATTGTTTTTTCACAAGTAAACTTGTCAAAACAAAATTACAAAGACACAATTGAAACTATTATGTGTTTGAAGACATGACTCTAACTACATTATCCTCTATTTTGAAAATCTTCATGTTTCTTCAGGATGCTAGAACTTGAAGTATTTAGGATTGGTGAAGACATCTCTAACCGGAACATGAATTTGCATCCTTAATGATCTTTGTGTCTTTCACCAATAAACTTCAATCTTATCTTCTTGCTTAGGGTAGTACTAGCTTTTCAGGAGAGAAGTTCTTTACAAGGCTGAACTAAGAAGCCTATCTCTATCTTGAAAGCATTCATATCACTTATCCATTTCCTTGTGTGGCTCCGACATGTTGTTGTTCTTTCTCCAATCTTGGAATCTGCTTGCAAAATAAGGCACATGCTTTAATTTATTGATTTGGTAGCTCATGTGTGCAAACAAGACTGACAAGGGAAGGGATAAATTGATGCAAAAATGGGCTCACAAATGAATTTTTGAGTTCTGGAAACTGCATTACATGTGTGGAAAAACAAGAGCATTAACTTGCAATTGTGGAGAACAAACATGCAACTTCATATGTGTAATGGGTAACTACAAGTTTTCCCTTGTAATTAGACCTTTAAGACTCATTTTCAAGTGTTTTTGAGTGCATTTTGGACCAATTTTGGGTTTTGGAAGGCTGACTGCAAGTAAGAGAACATTACAACTTGCACTTGTAATTGGGTATTTAAATTCTGATTGCAAGTAAATAGGAAAAAAATTGCAAGAGGGGAAAATCATAAATTTTTTACAAATTGCATTCAAAGAACAAAATGATTTGGGAAGATCCAAAAAGCTCTATAAATAGACACGTTGAAAACCCTTGGTAGCCAAAAACAGATTTTGATTCGAACTCCTCCTCCAAAAATGACATGAAGAGGAGAGAAGCAATAACGCACAAAGGGTTTATGTTCTCCATGTTGGAAGGAAGGATAAAAAACACCCACAAACTCATTGCAAGAGAGATCCAAATCGAACCAGAAAACATGTTGCAATGGAGATCAAAAAACGTGGCAAAAAGTGTCTATTACGCCCAACAAATGGAGGAGAAAAATCCTCCCATGTCTTTAGAATTCAACACCATCATCCTAACAAATTGGATTCAAACAAGAAAGCCACAAAAATCGGGATCTTGGAGATATATGTGCAGGCCAGGTTCTTCATTTGCAACTCCAAGTAAAAATGCCCTCCAAAAGATGCAATCGGGTCTCTAAAACCCCTTGCAAGTTTTAAATTTCATCACTTTTCTCTTCCTTGAGCAAATTCGGGTTTCTAGGAAACAAAAGCACAAAAATAAAGAGCAAAACGACTTGTAATACGGAAATAAAATCCCCATTACAACTAAAGACATAAGACTTTAAAAGACTTTAAAAACTTAAAAAAGACTTGTAATAGGGAAATAAAATCCTTATTACAACTAAAAACACAAAGTAGGAACTTTAATGAGAACTTACAAGTTCTCATTAAACTTGTATTTTTAAATTCACTTGTAATTTGTCCAAAATGTTCCTACAAACAACTTAGAAGACAAAAAGGGGAAAGGGGAAATAAAAAGAAAGTTACAAGTCACAAGTCTTTTAAAAAGTGCACTTTTAATTGCTAGAAAAAACCCCTACAACACTAAAACATAAAGAAAACTCTAAACTTGCAAAGGAAAGAAAATTTTCCACTTGCAATCCAAAAAATAAAACCCGATTTTGAAGGAAAGACATAGCAAATGAAATAGAAACGTGATGAAATTTGTAACATGGATCAAGGATGAACCAAAGATTAGTGAAATTTAGAAAGGAACAAAAATTTTGTCTCAAAAAGCATGCCTTAAGAGTAAAATCTCCAACTTGCAGCGACTGCTCTGAAACTCGAAATTGCACAGAAAGCTAGGAAAATGAAAGCCAAAAGTTACCAAAACTTGGACAATGATGGCAAAGACACCCCTTAATGATTTGACACTAACAAATGTGAGTTTTGTACCTCGTAAAATGTACCTTGGAGACAAAAATGATGCATTTTAGGCAAAAATTTGTAGGGGTTGTTACATTTTTGAAAATCCAAAAATGAGGACAACACCCCACATGACCTCTGAGCATTCTCACTTTATCACATGGGGGAAGACCAAATAACCAATCGTTCTTATCCCACACAGACATCCATTTTGTTATTAACCTATTGCGGGATAACAAGGGAAGTCGTTTGAGCCTTATCTTGCACGACACTTTGATTGACCACCTTTGCCTCATGGGATAACAAGGGAGCCTCACCCCCAATAGGTGAGAACAAACATGGGGATTTTACCACCAATGGATATGAACCCTCAAGCTGGTGAAAACTTAAGTGAGTTGATTGGATGACCTGGTCAATGCAAAAATAGACTTAGAGCTCGGAAAAGAAGAAAAAACCCCCTCTACATGCCATCAACAAGGAATGCACATAACACATAGCTTATGCAGGTACGCATAAAACACAGGTTATGCAAAATACTTTGAATTTCTCAAATTGGATCTGCAGCTAAGTTGGCAGAAAAAGGTCAACATTTTGGTGACTCATAGGGGGCCCTAAGCCTACTTAGGGAAAGATTAGATGCCTTAGAAAGTCCATTGGGTACAAAGTTAAACCCTGAAACACAAATAGATACTTTCTACCCCTGCAACCTAAAAACAATTTTTTTTGCTATCTTGAAAGAGCGGTGTGCACACACACTTCTTGGAATGAAAAACAATCTGAAACAAAAAACTATCTAACTATGTACATGCTTCTCATGGAAGGAATTAAAAAAAGTCATTGACTGGCTTGTCAAAGAAGCTGCCTCTCCTGACCGGGCTCTGATGCTCTTCATGCCTGTTGAAAATCAGCTAGGGAAAGAGAATTGACAAGCATCCAATAGACTTTTGGAATACCTCCAAAAACCTGAGAGCAAAGAAACTCACCTATGCTTGAATTTTATCCTCCTAAGGTGGATCGGTGAAAAAAAATTGCTCTCCTTCATGATGCTCAACTTCAAGCTCAAAAATAAGCATGACACGAGATGAATTGTGGGCCTGAGCCAAATGTCTAATAGGGAATCTCCTTAAAGGAGATAGATTTAGGCCATCACTGCTAGCCTACCCTTTGCTCTATTGATTTGACGACAAAATAGGCACCTCTTAAATATGCCCCTGCTCTTCAAAATTATATTGCCTCTACTGGCAATGTAAGATCTTCCTTTTGCTCCTCTTGATTCAACTGACTGGAAGATGTCAACTTGGTGTCAAAACTTGAGCAAAATCCCTCAAGATCCCAAAAAGATTCATCCCCTGACTCCTCCACCCTTAACTTGATTTCATGTTGCAACTCATCTGTTGGTACATTCTCCTCCCCAAAGAAGGAAGGAAGCTCATCCCATAATGAGAAAATAACCTCCTCCTTGTTGTTATCTTTTTTGTTGGTCACAAGGGAGCTATCTGATTGGCTATCACCACAAAAATTTGCCTCCTGCCAGTTTGAAAAAACAAAATCTCCTTGTGCCACTAAGGCCTGAGAGGCATCCTTATTTATGCAAGTGACCTGATTTGCATGATTGGACTACATAGGGACAAGTGTTCCTGAGGTGCTTGCAGTTGCAGGGTTTAGGCTATTCAAAGGCCTAGGGCTTGTCCATTGGTTCTGCCCTTGAAAATTGGGTTTGTTCTGCTGATAGCCTTGGTTTTGTGGTTGATAAAGCCTATTATCCTGAGACTGTTGCCTCTCAATTTAGGCCAACTGATTATGAAACCCCTATAACCCCTTCTGCATGGAGGTCTTAAGCTCTTGAATCTTTGCAGATTATGGAAGAGGTGCAGGTAGCTGGCATGGTGGTGTCACTGGTATGGATGCCAAAGTAGGCTGTTGTGTAGGAGCCTCTGGGAACAAGGGCATTGGAGGACTTGGAGCTAACTTTCCATCCCTAATTAAACACCTTTCTACCTTGATAGCAGCGTCATAAGCTTTTGAAAGGTTATCCCTACCAATTGATTGTATCATTACAGCTATATCACAATTTAGAGCCCTTAGGAAATATAAGAAGGCACAATTGACATGTGGCCTAACTAGAGCAGAATTCTATCCTGTCTTTTGAAACCTATAGTTAAAGTCTATCATGAATTCATAGGGGTCTCTCTTGATGGTTGTTAGTTGTTCAACCAGTGACAAGGGGTCACTCCTGTTTTCAAAACTCTTGCATAATATTTCCCATAATTCATCCCAGTTATGGATTGAACCAAAGGGCAAACCCCTATACCATTGTAGGGATTTTCCCTTACATGAAGAGATAAGAAGCCTCACTGCCACATTATCTGTAGTGACATAAAAAATC
This sequence comes from Cryptomeria japonica, assembly GCF_030272615.1. Classification (NCBI taxonomy): domain Eukaryota; kingdom Viridiplantae; phylum Streptophyta; class Pinopsida; order Cupressales; family Cupressaceae; genus Cryptomeria; species Cryptomeria japonica. The sequence continues at coordinate 520,723,861 of NC_081408.1, read as the reverse complement.
ATGCAAATGCCTACAACATCTTGAATATGCTCATTGGGGGTGACAAAGGTTTCCCCGGTGAAAAATGGGATAGCCTTTAAGGCTGCAACTACTAAATCATTCTTTTGGGCTAGAGCTAAGGGGTTGACACCATTAAAGGTGACAAAGGAATGTATTCTAGGGACTACCATGAGAAATAACAACTCTATCTTCTTCTAGAATCTTAAACTTCATAATATTAAAGAAAAATACCTCTAGAAGGCGCTCTTGTTTTGGATTCTTGGTGTGAAATGGTAGTTGGTCTTTGAACAAGAGCCTGGATTTGATCCTTAGAGTCACCAAGTGCTCAATGTGACTTCCTCCAAAGGAAAGGTTACTAAGAACAACACTGAATTCTTAGCAAGATATTGAAAGTTTGTCCCACCAGGCGTGCCAAAAACTGTGGTATGGTCGGTGGCTTGAAATGAGACTGGATATTTTTTCAAATGGTTTAAACTAGTCCCACGGGCGTGCCAAAAACTGTTGTCACAAAAGTTGTACCCGTCTGATGAAAAACCTTGATCATCAACCTTGTGCAACATGGAAACAACCTCCCAAGTTTGGGACTTGCAAAAGTGGGGTTAAATCTCCAGAGAAGGCCGACTTCCTTTTCAATTTGATGCAAAGTGTTGGACTAACCCAACACATGTAAAACTAATCTATTGATCTGACATGGAAAAGGGAGAGAGAGAAAAGTTGTTGAAAGAGGGGAAAAGGGGTTTGTACCTAGATTGAAATTGTGATCTTCCTACCTATAGTTGCACAAAACATGAGTAAAATCACCCAAGACATACATAAAATCATGTCCTAATTAGCTTCCAAGATGCAAAGTGAAGGTTGAAAATCAACATAATCACCTACAACTGAGGAAAGAAAACAAGAATGTATTCAGACAATAGGGTAAGCAAGATACACAAATTGTAAGAACCGGATAAAGGTAAAAAGAGTAAAATTTATTCATATGAAGGCAAGACAACATTTACAGTTGCAGAGAAATAAGAATTCTACAAGAGAAAAGAAAGAAGATCCCTGAAACGGGGTACAAAATTTCCTTTATAGTTCAGGCATAACTCAGATCGAGCTGGAGCTAGAAACCCTAACCTTAGCTAGGTTTAGGTTACAAAATATCTGAGAGGAGGAGAAGATTAGATCAACTGATCTGATAGCATGCTAAAACAACCTCTAGAACTGTCCTTTGCAGCAAAATCCCCACAAATCAGGGAGAAAACTCAACGAATGATGCATTTGAGATGGCATATGTAGGAAAAAAGGTCTTCATTTTGCAATGAAGAGGCATGGGTGGCATCCAAAATTGGCATGCACATTAAGTCTAGAGTAATGGCGGAGTCCTCTAGTAGCTGGGATGAAAATCTTATTGGATTTGGGGCACCAAATAAGCAAAAAGATTGTCTCGACCATCAGGTCGACAACCACCCTACACAGAGGTATGAATGCCCAATGACCCCTGTAATTTTGAAAACTGGTTGTCGATCTGAGAGATTCATGTGAAGATGGATGTGTGATATCTCTCCACATAGCCCTCTAAAGGGCTCAAAAGAACTTTAAAACATGGCCCTTGATCGACCTCTTAAGTGAAAATCCACGGTCGCACGTATGCCACATGGCGGGCGGGGCTCACTTGTATATGTCATTGCTGTATCTTACCTCATGTGACCATCCTTTGATGCCTTTGATCCATGCGGGATAATGGGGAGGCCATCCACCTACCCTTTCTTCTTATCCCACAAGCCTCCTTCCTTGCTTCTATTCACGTTGCAGGATAAGAAGAAGACCATTCATGTTGTTATTTCTTATCCTGCAAGACCCTTCGTCTGTGCTTTTGCTCAATGCAGGATAAGAAGAAACCATCTGCTTGTTATTAACCTACCCCGCGTAATTGTTCTATTTTACCTTTTTGCTTTGTGGGATAAGGGGTGCAACTCTTTCTTACCTTTGTTATCCCGCACGATGTCGCTTTGTGCCTTCTCCTTGGTGCGGGATAATGGGGAATCTCATGCTTAACTTTGTTTTCTTACTCCGCATGGCCTCTGAGAATTCTCACTTCATCGTGTGAGGGAAGACCAAACAACAAATCATTCTTATCTCGCACGGACATCCGTTTTGTTATTATCCTGCTACGGGATAACAAGGGAAGCCCTTCAAGCCTTATCTCACACAACCCTTTTATTGACCACCTTTGCCTCACCAGATAACAAGGGAGCCTCAACGCCAATAGGTGAGAATGAACATGGGGACCAACCCACCAACAGATATGAACCCTCCAGCTGGTGAAAACTTAAGTGAGTTGACTAGATGAACTGGTCCATGCAAAAATAGACTTAGAGCCCAAAAAATAAGAAAAAATCTCCTCTGCATGCCATCATCAAGGAATGCGCATAACATTCAGGTTATGCAGGTACAGATAACACATAGGTTAAGCAAAAACCATTGAATTTCTCAGATTGGATCTACAGCTAAGTTGATAGAAAAAGGTCAACAATTGATATGGTGTTGTATTAGGACAATAGAGTTGTGTAGGTTGAATCAATATTTTTGGAGGTTGCATGGAGTCTATGGCCTTAATTAAGATAGAGAGCACAAAGGAGTCAAAAATTGGACTTGCAAGTGGATAGAGGACTGAGGCCATAATGTTGTAATGGCATGGGGCAAACATGATTGACCAAGAGCATAAGTGTTACTGCAACATCATATAACATGTCGTGTTAGTTACACAAATGTTACTGGCAGAGCGCATAACACACAGGTTATCGCTAGTGCTATCTTGTGGTCAACTCGCTGCATTGACCAAGGGTTGTTGTGAAACTGTGTCGGTGAAGTGTATAGCATGATGGTTATGCGATATAGGATGTCAATAACATGATGGTTATGTTTCCCTTCCATCTCGTAGCAAGAAACACCTAGGAAAAAACACTCTGCTGGCTAGTTGCCAAACTGTGATAGGGAACGTCAATAACATGATGGGTTTGTTGCCCCGCCATCCTGCAACATGATAGATGAAAGAAAGATGACCATGCGGGGTAAACCTAATTGTGACAGGGGACATGTACATAACGCGACAGGTTATGTGCCCCTATTATCCCATGGCCAAGGAGCTTAGTAGAAGAATGCCTTGTAGGATAACAAGAAGGTACAAGCATGAGGTTATCCCACCATCCCACAACATGTTATCCAAGACTAAGATGACCCTGTGGGGTTACATAAAAGCAAAGCGAATGGGTCTCCCACTATCCTGCACAAAGGTAGGTTGCATGAGGCAACAAAAGGAGGTGAAGCAGTGGCTCCTTGCCATCCCATGCCGCTGAATGACCAAAGCAAATTGGTCCTGCGGGATAAGAAAATGAAGGGAGGATGGAACACCTCACTATCCTGCACTGAGGAAGAACAAAGTATAAGGGTCGTGCAGGGTTAAAAGAATAAAAGACAATTGTGGCCTCCACTATCCCGCACCGAATAAAATGTAGTCAAGCGACCTCGCGGGGAAACAAAAGAAGAAACAGAAGGTGGAGCCCACTATCCCGCAACATTAAAGAATGAAGACTAGATACACTATGGGGTAGAAACTACAATGTTGATGCTTGTACCCTTCCATCTCGCACCAAGGAAGTCCTCAGGCAAAATTCACTGTGGGGTAACATCAAAGTGAAGTGAAAAGCGTTCCCTGCCACCCCGCGACGTGGTAAAAGGGAGAGTGATGGTTGTGTGGGGTAATATGAAAAGTGAAGCCAACGACATTTCCCACCATCCCATGACAAAGAGGAATGGAGAAAAGTGACATTGCGAGGTAACACTGGACTATGACGGATGATGTCAATAACACGATGGTTATATGACCCCCACACTCCTCGACATGAAAGATGAAAGAAAGGTGAACACGTGGGGTAACTTAAAGGCATATGATATGGTGCATCTCGCTATCTCACATAGTCAAGGAAAGAAATAAGGAAGACGGGTTAAGAGGAGTGTTGTAGGATAATAGGTTGCCGGAAGGAGCAAGGAAGTCCTTACTCCGCACGGGTTAAAAGGTTGCACAAGGTGTGGTGTGGGGTAACAAGAGTGAAGAGGGTAGTGATCCTCACTATCTCGCATCGAGAGCACAGAGGAAATATTTCATTAAAGCTTACCCCGCATGGGTAAAATGGGCTCGTAAATGATGATGTGGGACAATGAGGGGAAAGAAGATAGTGGCTCCTGCAATCCCACAGACATACATGCAATGTAGAGAAAGCAAAAGGGTTTAAGGTCATTGTGACTATTAGAGGTGATTCAATCAACACGTTGGTTGTCCAATAGGCAAAATGGTCCATGCAGTAGTTGACCAAGTTTGACTAGGTGTTTTGGACTTTGAATAAGAAGATTTTAACAACTCAGTGCATGCCGATAGACACAAAAGTCTACATGGTAGTTGATCAACATTGACTAGGTGTCTTGAATGACAAAATGAAGACAAGTAGCTTCTAGGTGGTTGAATATGGAAGCTAATATGTTGAAGTCGAGGATGAAGATGATTTTAATGAGGTAGTTATCAATATTTTCAATGCAGGTTGAGAAAGAGTGAAGAACACATTAATGGTGATTTTGTAGTAGACTGATGTGCATCTCGAGATGATCCACAAAGAGGAGATCGGATCTCATCAAACTGATGAAGATTACTAAGGTTAGTAATTAGAGTACAAAGCAGACTGGGAAGAACAAAGCAACATTTAATAGAGAACCAATAGAGGATCAAATGAGTGGCTCAAGAAGATCAAAAGATCTCTAGTCGACAGAATAGGGGTAGGTGAAGATTACCAAATCTTGACATAGAGAGAAAATTTGATGAAAAAGAAGATATAAATAATGATGGCAACCAAATCAGATAGTGTGGCAGATTTATTGGAAGCCCAAGAAGATTACTTTTTGAATATTGTTTTGGAGGGAATATCCTAGGGTTGCATGGAAGACCTAAAAATGAAAAAGTGTGAAATGCAGAAGGTTGGATTGAAAGGTGTGAGGTGTAAAGTAGAGAGTGCGTGATTGGCATGCATGAGAAGAAGCTCTATAAAAGTAGAGGCTATAGAATAGAGAGAATGTAGAGAAGAAGCTTCCACATATGTCAATAGCCTGATGATAATGCAGGCTTAACATTGCATAAATACCGCATGTAGGAAGATCATAAGATGAAGAAAAGATAAGAGGGACCCGAAAGAAAGAGAAGAGAGCATATAGAGAAGAGAACAAAGGTGAAGATCATAGATTAAAGACCATAGGGTGCAGAATCAAGGCAGACAACACAAAAGGTTATTCATTCGAAGTGGGGTAGAGAAAGTGACCAAAGCAGAGCAGAGATCAGAGAGCAACATAGACCAAAGACTAGAGAGTAGAGAGCTAAGATTGAGGCGCAAGATCTGAGAACATAAAAGAACCAGATCAATCTCAAGAGTAGAAGATTTGTGAGTTACAAAAACTCATTTGTAACAAGGTCCTTATTTGTTATTGAATACCTTTTTATTTATTGTACATCTCTGAGTGGGTGCTCAGGGCTAGGGGTTGGTGCCCATAAACGTTGTAACCAATGATTTACTTGTGAGGCTAGATTGGAGCAGTAGACTCCAGCATCATTTCTCACCAAGGTTTTTCCCCGCTGTGGGTTTTCCTCATATATCTTGTGCTATGAGTTTTCCTTGTGTGTGTGTGTTTAAATGTGTTTGATATCTCTGCTCATAGTTTAGTAATTTATATTATTAGAGCTTAAATCATTTAGATAAGTTACTTTTTTTTATTACCCATTGATTTACCCCCCTCTCAGTGGTCCACTTGTGTTCCTTCATAAGCTATGATAATAAATCCTAATTCAATCAATAGAGCTATGAAGACAGAGCACTTAAAAAAAAACACAAACCATCACAAACTGCTTCCTCCATGATTCTCCATTGTCCTTGTTTCTCCTTCAAATGGATGCTTGTGGATCTCACCTACAAATGCAAGTGCAAGTGAAAAGCAAGATTGCAGAGTGAAATTAACAGCATAAGGATATTAGAAGCGTGGTTAGCCATGATTAAAGAAAAGGACTCAATTTATAGGACAAAAATCTCCAAAATTGATGAACAATTGAAAAGGGCAACAAATTAGAAAATTGGCATGATTATGACATGATTGAATGAAAAATTTGATGACAAACTGATATGTCAAAATATGACAAATTAAGAGCAAATTATTCTCATTAATTATGACATGATTGAGAGGGAAAATAGCCACTTGATTATGAGAAATTATCCACAAAATTTGCTCATTGATTGAATAACAAATTGAGCACAAAAATAGCTTTCAAAATATGACAAATGGAGCATGAAAATAGGAGACAAATTAGAGGAGAAATTAGTGGGAAAAGGAAAATTTAAAAATTAGGAAATTAGGTGGCACTTAATTAATAAATTTTCATTTTTTAATTAGCTCACAAAAGGGAAAATAAATTAGCCAATTAAATAAACAATTTAATTATGACATAAGATAAATAAATAAATTTATTTAACCTAAGGGGAAGTGTTGATAGGATTTAATGATTAAATCATAAAACCCTAAGAGATAGACTAAGAAATGAATTAGGTCTCGACATGATTAAAGCCAATAAATGACAAGGGTCGCAATCAAAAGGACAATTGACAAGGACTTGATAGTTGAGATGACATTTGTTGACAAAAGACCAATGGAAAATTGGTCACATATGACAAAGGATTCAATCGATAAAGGATAAATGACAAAGGATCAATGAATAATTGATCCAAAATTGATGAAGATTGATGATTGATTGAGATCGATGATAAATAAATCAAAGATTGATAAAAAATCGATTTGATGAGGATTTCCTTTCATAAATATTGAGAAGGACCAATGATGAATCGATCACAAATTGATAAAATATTGACGATGATGACAATTGAAGATTAAAAGGGATTAAAAAATGATCCAAAATGATTGATAATTGATCAAGGATGATTGATAACTAATTGAAAATGATAAAGATCTAGGACAAAACCCTAATTTGACACCAATTAGGATTGACGATGTCCAAATGACATGATAAGGTTGACCATGACCAATGATTGCAATTTGAATAATGATATTGACAAGACCCAATTGAAATGTGAGAGAATGGAATCGAGAAGGGAGGAAATGCAGAAGAATTACAAGATGTTGACAAATGATAAATATTGAATGTGTGACATAGAGGAAATGTTAATAAGATTCAAAAAACCTAAAATAAGGTCACACAGACATGTTAAAGTATGACACCGCAAGCGTTGACCAATTTTAGACGCCTACATCAAGGACAAGATCCTCACATGCAAAACATTCTTTACCATAATACCCCTCATAATTATGATTCAATTGTTGGACACATTAAGCTATTTGATGAAAGAGTTTAAACCATTAGAATCAAATCATCTAATTTTGTTATCTTGAATCGCCCAATCATGTTTTCATTGCCTAATGCAGTAAAATCATAACTCAAGGCCCTCTTCTAGCCACCCCAATCCAAAAAATTAGTACAACATTATTAATCAACTTGAGTGAATGCCTCCCCAAATATATACCATTGAAATCATTTGAACATCCCCTATACATTAGGATATCCTAAGGGTAAAAGTACAATTTTGTGTCACATTTTAGTCCAACTAAACATTTTCAGCTAAACAACATTTGGTTACATATGGTTTGGTCGAGGGTGTTTTGGTTGAAACCACGTGTCACAGTCATGGTTCCCTCATAGTAGTACTGTTTAGGTTGGATAGGTTTCAATCAAAACCTATCCAACTAAAAAAGGGTTCAACCAAATGTGTGAAAAGTAAATATTAAAAAAGGGGGGGCTCGAGCATTTTGCTTGGGACTTGCCAAAAACTTCTTTAGCCAAAAACAACTCCTATCACCTTGCTAGATGAAAATATCCGCAACCTCCTGCCAACCTCTACAATTTCTTCCAAGTATGAGCATTTATTGCATTGTTCAAGCTTGCATTTTTTTTAATTGTTAAAAATCATAAATAGGTTTTTTATTTTGCATTTAGGGTTTGTTCTATTAATGAAGTAAATTGAAGAAACATCCAAAAGATATAGAATTTAGAAGTGAAGTATGATGTTATTCCTAATATAAATGTCAAGAGATTTCTATGCCAATTCAAATGAACTTGGAAAATTGTTGTCTTGATTATCTAATGATGTAAAACAAGCCTAACTTTAGATTTGTTTCGTTTTCCATTATCATTTTTTGTTCTAAATACTACCATTATTTTTCATATAAATTGATCTCCTAGAGGTTAGAACAAATTTCATGATTTTTTTATATGGATAGGTTGGAAAGCTAACACTACAAATTGGTGTTTATGCATTTGGAGTAATTCTTCTCGAGTCATTGATTAGTTGCAGATTAGTGGACTTGAACCCGTGCTTGGCTAATCAAAACCTTGAATCATAAGTGGATTAAGATTTTTATTTTGTCATTAACATCCTTTTTCCATAGTCTTATATGCTAGTGAATAAATCTAATTTTAGAAAATCTTGTGATAGCACCATTTAAGGTGAGCAAATAAAATTTATATTTTTAATTTGATCCTTGCAATGTTATCCAAATTAGAATACACTTATCTCTTCTTTGTGAATGTTATAAGTACTCTAAATTGACTTTGTTTCTTTGATGTATATTTTCTTCATTAAGTCTTTGGAATTGGTTTTTCAACTATTTTTCTATGGTTTTTATAACTCTTTAACACACTCTCAATAAAATTTAGAAACTTGGACAAATCAAACACATTCCTCTAGACTATAAAATATAGGAAACCTATTTTAATACCAATACCACTCAGTTTTGAATCCCTTATAGCATGGTTAGTATAAAATTTAAGTAAGTAAAAATAAATCCAAATGTAAAATAAGATTAGTTTATAAGGTGGATAACTATTAGGCTATTAAGCATGCTAGGAACTCTACAAAGGGAATGGAGGTAAAGCTCTTTCAAAAAGATATTATTTATATCAACCACATACAAATGTAAGTTGTAGTTTTAAATTAGAAAATGTTCATACCTTATAGGTTATATACTTGCCTTGTTGATGATGTGCTCATAATACTTGATTATTTTCACATAAAATATTAGCTAAATCTGACACCTCATTTACTAGCTTTTCAATTGGAATATTTATTCACTTTGAGTATAATCTTTTGTTAGCTTACCTAACTTTACAAGGATTTGTGATTTTTCACCTTTGGCCCTTTTAGTCACTACTAATATTTGTGAGGAAAATACCATGCGTTCACGTCTAATACCAAAAGGTTTACAAACAAAAGTTGCAAAAAAATTATGCCCATATATTGGAAACAAGTCACATATTCAATTCTTGCTTTAACCTTCTAAGGAGAGAAATGGGCGATATCATATCTAAAACAATTTCAATAACATAAAATGTGAACAATACCTGAAAATCAACTAGATTGAGAGAAGGGAAATAAGACAACTACATAAAGGAGAGAGACATATTGTAATACCCCAAGTTTTACATTAGGATATTGGTAAACAAAACATGTATGTATCTTTTTTTGTGTTCCAATTATGTCAAACATGTGATTACCTCATTCTTCCACACATTATGTTGTCAAAATTAACCAAAATCACAACCAAAGCACCATGAAGTGCATGACAAGACAAGGTCAACACGCCCCCACATATAAACACCAGCAAAAGGCTTACGCAAACATCTTACTTTTCATCAAAATTATGACTAGATAGGTTTTCTAGTTGTTTTCATGTATCTATTACAAATGAGTACCTAAACACATGAATTATTTATCCTTAGAATATCCATATCGATCTATTCTAGTTTTATATCTTGATCACTCCATCTTCTAGGTAAAATCACTCCAACAAATTTTGCATGTACTCTTTCATTCACATTCAATAGGTTGATTTGAGTTTATAATTGCTGATGTAATTAATGTATTGTACCTTGTAGGTTCTTCACCTAGGTTCTAATTACATGTACCACTTAAGTTTACGTAGGGACTACATAGGATATTTCCACCTTCAATGGACTTATCATGTTATCACTTTCCATCTCAAGTGGAAATTCCACCTTTAGTGGTTTTATCATGTTATCACTTTTCCACGTTAGGTAGGTGATAATTTATCACTTTATGTATCATGTCATAATATTAAGACACTTATCATAATCTTATGCCTTCCTATGTCTCACCCTGGCCTACTTAACCTAGGGTCTCATGTGTATCATAATTCCATTAATTCCACTCTATTGCATCCTTGATAGGAAAGTTTATTCTTGTCATATTGATTATCTCTTGTTATTGTGCTTTCTATTAGGACTCTAGATCTTGGGTGGCTACCTTCATAGCCAAATCTTTCATGGTATCAAAGCTAATACAATGACATTGGTTAGTCATTTAAGATATTTTTGGTGCATTTTTGGGGTTTTGTTTTCATGGCTTTCTATTGCAGGTCAAAATTGGAGCTTGTTGAGTCAAATCTGAGGTCACCGTTATATTCAGAAGGTTTGAGGAAGTTAAGATCACAATTTGTTTTGTGCAAATCAAACTCTAGAGGCCAAATCTACATACGTTTGAAGTTTAGAGGTGGTTACCAAATTTGGGAGGCACATGCAATTTCTGAGCATTTTGGGGCTAGAAACCCCAAGATTGATTATTAATTTGTCAAAATTGGAGCACTTCACTTGGCAGCATAAAAAAAAAATTCCCCTTAATGGTGATACGAGCATCATTATTATAGTTTAGTACAATTTTTAATTTTTGACAAATTTTTTATATTTTTTCTATAAATTTTTTAAAAATTCAAAAAAAACATATAACTTTCTCAGTTTTTTATTGTATAAAGTTGTTTTAAAATTAAAAAAAAGGGCTACCTCATAGGTACATGTCAAGCCTATACTAGACTAAAGTACATTTTTTTTAATTAATAAATATAGAGCCTCTGAAGAGGTCTGTGTAGATCTTTAAGCCTCCTTTATGAGGTGTGAGTGAGGCCCCATAGGGTCCCACATTTTTTTAAATCAATAATTGTTTTTAAAATGAATTTTTTTTAGCACAAGGAATATGCCCTGCATAGTAGAATATTATCTATTTATGTCATTAGATGCAAAAAAATTGCACCCCTCTTATTGAGCTTCTGAGTCTAATAGGCGATTTTCAAATAGTGATATCTCAGTCATCTGGACTCCTTTTTTAGTGCAATTTTTTTATTTGAGGTATAATTTTGTGCACTTCATAGTGGTGCAAGTGATTCTGATTTTGGTGCATAATTTTTTTGGAAAATTGAGTTTTTTCACAAGTGTACCTAAGTAATCCTCATTTTTGCAACTTTGGGGGCTTTGCTTGGGCTCATATGGACTCCTTATTAGGTGCCATTTTTGTTCAAATGCATAATTTTTCTTGTATTTTATAGTGGTTCTATCATTTTGTAGTCATTTTTATAAAAAATTCACTTTCAACACTTGGCCTTATTTGGCTTTTTTTGGCAACTGTAATGCATAGATCTTAGTTTGGTATTTTGCGTAGCATCTCGAGTCTATTATAGTCTAATTGTAGCTATAGTAAACATCAATAAGTCCACTTAGCCTTTGTTTTGCAAGTGATCATTGTAATCACACTCTATATAAAGTGCAAAATAATTGCTTTTTTGGGGGGGGGAGGCATTCTTTGATTGAGTGAATTTGGGGGGTTGTGTTGTTGGCTTGTTCTTTTGAGTTCCCTCTTGTGCTATTAAAATTTTCAGCCGTGGGTTCTCCTATGTTTCATTTTTTAACTCCACATAACTATGCAACATGGAAAATAAATGTCTGGAGTAAATTAATGGAAAAAGGATTAACTCACCACATTGATGGAACTATTCTAGAACCATTAGATCCTAATTTGAAAATGAATTGGATTCTTAAAAGTATTATGTCTCTTGGAACATTGATAAAATATGTATTAGTTGATCTTATATTTCATATTGATTAGTGTAAAATAGTTGAGGATGCTTGAGATAAACTTGCTCAATTGTATTACAAAGTTGATGAGATTAGATGATACAAACTTGATAATGATCTCAAAAATTCATATCCTAAGAATTTTGATACAATCCAAGACTATGTAACTAAGGCAAATTATCTTAGAGAAAAACTCAAAGATTGTGGTATTGATAATAAGGATGCATAGTTGGTCTTTAGTTTGTTCGAAAAGCTTCCTTCAGAGTATGCAACTTTTGTTTCTAGTTTCCAAACTCATCAATTGACTATGGAGAGTACCTAAACTACACCATCCTATGGTTCATTAGTTGAAATGTTGATTCTTGAAGTTGATCATAATGGGTATTCTCAATTCATCCAAGTCACATGCTTTGGTGGCTAGTCATGAAAAAGGATCCAACAACAAACAAAAGCAATTAAAGCCTAAGCCACACAAGGATAAAGTAAAATCTTCTTCTCCTCAAAAAGAAGATTCTAAATCCTCTCTTAAGGGGGAATAATATAAAAAGGAGAAGCCTACTTATGCACATTGCAAGAAGTTAGGACACAAAGGACATTATTGCTATAAGAATGATATTGAGGAATTGAAGCATCTTCTTGAGAAGAATATAATTATTTTTCCTTCTAGAATATTTATTTTAGCTTCTTCTTCCAAAAATAAGATTTTGATAAGGAAAAGACTCACACTTTTGGGAAAAGTAAGAACAAAGGACAAGCTCTTTGTTCTACTACAGGTCATGATTCAAGGGGATGGCTTCTAGATTTAGGAGCTTGTCATCATATGGCATCTTCACACTCTATGTTCTCATCATTTGAGCCTTGCAACATGCCACTTATTTTTATGGTCAATCATGGATATAATAATGTAATTGGGAAGGGATCTATTGATATTGGGTATGGTTCCTTAAATGATGTGTTGTGTATAGCTCGCTTGATAAATAATCTCCTTTCCATGTATCAAATCACTCATGGTGCAACAAGGAAGATAGTGGAGTTCACTTTTGATTTAGTTATCATTAGAGATTTGGAGAGTAGAGCTATCATTTCTATTGAGGTGGTGGATCATGCATCTTGATTGTGCTCCTTTTCTACATTTGTTCCTATTGATGATTTCAATTCTTTAGATGATGACACTTCTAGTATGGATTCAGATAGTGAGGAAAACTTTGGTTATTTCAACTTGTGTATTCTCACATGTGATCTAGTTCTTAAGCCTTATGTTCCATCTCCTCCCATTGATATCACATCTACTATTGCTCCTGATGATGCTTTTATTACACAGTCTTGGCTTCTTGTGATTCAATGCAATGGGACATAAATTGTCTTATAGATATAGTTCCTTGGGATGACTACTTGACAAACATTGCATTTTTTTTTTGGGAGTCCTATCTTGCAGATTTGGGATGACTACTTGACAAACATTGCATTTTTTTGTGTGGAGTCCTATCTTGTAGATTTGGGAGATACCATTGATGGCATACATCTTCTCTTTGATGGAAATAATCCTTCTTCAATTATTGTGAGGGAGCACTCTAACTCTCTTTTTCATTCTCTACATGATCATTCTTTCAAGTTCGACATGATTGTGGATACTTATGTACAAAATTTTGAAGAGGTCTCTTTATCTTTAGAGGAGACACTTGAGTCTTTGGATCTTGTTCTATATTCATCTTCACCAGATCCTCTATCATCTTATTCAAAAGTGTGGCCTAATACACTTGATTTGGAGATGGCTACTTTCAGCATCGACATGGGGACACTTGAGAAACTTTCAGAGACTACATATATCTTGAGTTCTCTTCTTACATATACCTTTTAGGAATGGAAATACATCATACGTACACCTTTGGTTTTGTTTCTTCCTAAGGGGAGGAATGTTGTTTGACAATCATGGACCATATTCTACATCCACTTTTGAGCATCTACCATTGGTGCATATTTTACATTGAGGTGGGGCTACATAGTCTCTCTTCTTCTCTCTTATGGGGGGACTTTTCTCACATGGGGTTTTGTCCTCCTCATTCTTCTTTGAGAGTATTTGTATTTTCATCTCTTTTGGGGAGGAGTTTTTCCCATTGGGTTTTCTCCCTTTTTTCATTTGCGATATATTTATTTGCATTTGTACATGGGTACCTAACATGGTCTAGTATCCAGGACCCATCTTCCATTGTTTGCATTTGTGTGCATTCTCCCTAAGTCACACTTAAGGGGGGTGTTGGTGTAATTAAGGTGTTGTACCTTGTAGGTTGTTCAACTAGGTTCTAATTACACTTATCACTTAAGTTTATTTAGGGACCACATAGGACATTTCCAACTTTAATGAACTTATCATGTTATCAATTTCCACCTCATGTGGTACTTCCAACTTTAGTGGTTTTATCATGTTACAACTTTTCCACCTTAGGTGGGTGATAAGTTATCACTTTATGTGTCATGTTGACCATAAGATTAAGACACTTACATTGTTGTTGCAGTTTATGGATTAGATTGTATGTATATTTTTAATCATCAATGTTTCAGATCACACTCTATAATCCATCATCAAGATGATAGAGCATTTTTATCTCCTTATGCTCTCTATCATCCTGATGATAGATCATGAAGTGTGATCCAAAACATTGATGATTAAAAATATACACACAATCTAATCCAGAAATTGTAACAACAATATATTTCATGGATTGTTGAAATCTACTATCATTAAGACACTTGTCATAATCTTATGCCTTCCTAACTCTCACCTTGGCCAACTAAACCAAGGGGTGACCTCCTATGTACTATAATTTCATTGATTCTACTATATTATATCCTTGATAAGAATACAATTTATTCTTGCCATTATTGATTATCTCTTGTTATCATGCTTTCCATTAGGTGTCTATATCTTGGGTGGCTACATTCATAGCCAAATCGTATAATAATTAATTATAAATATATTATTTAATACTACGAGGTTAGCATCTCTAAGAACTTGAGATAGATTATTACTAGTGTTCCCATTCTAATGGTCATTTACTTGTATCTAGAAACTTCCAAATTTTATCTAGGTAGCTTTAAAACATATTTTTAATAAGTTTCTTAAAAATCACTCCTTACAAGTCTAGGTGTATTTCATACCCCATTTTCTCTATTTTATATGTTCTCACTACTATATGTGACCACATAGTATAATTTTTCTTGTTAGCAATATGGTTTTTGATTAGGGGAAAAATAGGTTTCAAAGGGATTCAAAACCTTTTACAAATGGATTTTGACAAGATCTAGAACCACAAACAACACACTGGAAAAAGATAAACAAAGACAAACAACAACCTAACAACAATAGACCCACAAGATCAAATCAACTCATATAAAATCAATCAATGGGTTTTGAGATTGCTCCCATAACCTTTATAACAAACCTGCTTAGAAAATAACAAGTTTCAAGCTCGAGGAACACCAAGAAAGCATGTAGTAGAATTAGGCATTATAAACTTGATTTGTTTTGAAGAGATCAATAGGTCTCTTCACAGTCAATAAGCTTTGCCTCAAAAGGAGAAGCAGATGTAGAAACAAGAAACCACCCTTAATCCACCTCAAAAGGATTAGAGGATAGAAGACACCAATAAGGGTAGCCTAAGCCGCCTTGCAACACCTCTCATGTTCTCTATATAGTTATCATTCATAGCTCTAGTAATTGTCAACTAAGGTTAGACTACTTGGATATACTATTAGGTAAATTCATTTTTATTGTTTATAATTTTAATTTACACACACAATAACATTTAAAAGAAGAAATTACAAAGAGTATTTCCTTCTATATTCTTTTATTTCCAACTACTTTGACCTTCTTAGAGTGTCCTTTAAGCATGATCCTAGTATTTAAACTAGTGTGTCTTTCTCTTTTTATTCATTATCATTTCAATCTAATCTAGGATTTATAATGCATCTTCTTGTGTTTTCTTCTATTATGTACAAGCATAGTCTTGGAGTTAAACTACCCCAAGTAAATCACATCACTATGTAGTGCTAAAAAATAAAAATAGTGTGTCGATTAGATTTTATATGAGAGAATTATTTGTATTTTATATTAAAAAATGAGAATTAGATAGTTTTAAATTTGTATTTACTTTTTAATAAATTGAAATTAAATTTATACATCAATTGATGTTGTTAAAATTGTGAATTTAATTTATTGAATTAGAACTCATATACAAACCCAAATTCAAATACGATAGTTTAGATATCTAAATATAGTTTGACATGTTTTACTATGTTTTTGTTAGTGTAGGTTTTTATTTTCCTAGTTGGGTTTATGTTTTTTTCCTTTTCCTAGGTTTTCCCTACACTTTTATTAAGCTTGCTTAGGTTAAATAAAGTGAGTTTAATTAATGAGTGGGTGATTTGAGGTGTCGACATCCTACAAGGGAGGTGACATTTGCTATCTTGGGAAGATGCTCTTGCTATCTTTAACCCACACAATGTCCTCTCCCTATTGGTCCATTTCGCCACCTCTCCCCTCTCCCTAGCCTTTATAAACTCACTACCTTGCTTGTATTTTCATATAGTTCAAGATAGTAATCTAATTCTATTTTGCCTTGGAGCACTTCACATTAGTTTTCTCTCCGTATCATTGTTATGCCATTCATTTCATTTGCATTTACAGTTTATTTGATCTATTTCTTTCAATTTGATTATGGGTTGTAATCCGTTTCTCAAATTTTAATATGGTATCAGAGCTTGTTTTGGAATATTAGATAATTTGTAGAGATATTGTAAAATATTGTTGTGTTTTCTCTTGTATTTTGCACAATCTGGAGAACCAACAAAGATTTATTAAGATCCAAAAATCTTTGTTTTGCATGAATGTTTTTGTGAGATTTGGGTGATCTTGCAGTAGTTTCAGGTATTTTGGAAGCATTTATAACTATTCCATTACATCCTTTAGGCTCGAGAAAGTCAAGATTGGCTTTCATTTCATCTTTTTTGGACATCATTTGCAATGGTTATAAAATGGGAGTTTGTAGCTTAGATTTGAAATATATCTTTCAAACGGAGCATTTTTAGGCCAAAATGACCCTTCCATTGCGTCCGAAAGGTCTCGTAGACAAATTTTGATATATAATTCACCCCATTTTGATGTTCGGAGCCTTTGAGGCAATTTTTTTTCCTTAGACAGGTGGTACAACCCCCTTGCATGCAGTTCAAGGTGATCCTTTTGAAAATTTCAAATAATAATAAGAGAATTTAAAAGCGCTTTTAAGCGTTGCACTAAGGACTTTAAGTGCTAACCGCCACAGTCAACAACTATGGTTTGTAGCCGCTAGCGGCTTACAGACTACCAACTCCTCCACCACCATTGCCACCTAGGCCACACTCCAACCACCTCCACTAGTGGTGTCACCCTCTAGCCACTAGGGCTCCTTCCTTGGCTCCTAAAAAGAGCATTTTTTTCAAAATTGCGTAACTTGGGCAAATGAAGGCAAATTTTGTCAAATGAGATATTGATGGAAAGATGGAGACGAGCTCTTCACTTTGAAAGTGGTTTGGATCAGATTTTTTTTTTTCAAATTTTCCCATTTTTGCAGGTTGAAGTCTGGTATTGCTAATTTCTTCATCAAGTCATAACTTTTGCCCCGGTGCTTCGTTTTTCAAAAATAAATAGCATTGGAAAGGTAGTGAAGAGAACTACACAGCTATAGGGCCTAATTTTCCAAATTTTATATTTGGTTCATTTTGTATCAAAATTAGCAATTTTTGCCATTTTGAGCCTATTAAGCATTGTAACTTGGAAAAAACTCTATAAACACACTGAACTATAAAGTGCCCAATTGTAATATCTGAGGGGGGGGGATTTATGATCTAGTGAAAAAGAGGGGGGGGGGGGGGGTGGTCCTGTGTGCCTTCTTTGAGTTGTTTTCTTTCTCTCTTTTCCACACAACAAACAATCTTACTTTCTGCATTAAAATAGATCAAACTATAGTACCAATACTCACACCCTATAACTATTATGAATGGAAGTAAAAAATGACAGTCTATCTTAAGAAGTTGGGATTGTTTAGAGTAACTATGGGTGTAGAGGAGTGATTAGAGATGATAATGGAAGGATTATTTCAGTGTTGGCACTCCCCTTGGGATGTCAGACTAACCACCTGGCTGAAGTTGATACGACCTTCCATGGCTTGAGAATTTCTCAAAGCATTAATGCTAAGTTGGTTTGGCTGGAAGGTGATTCTAGCAGCATAGTTCAATGTTTAAAAGGCCACCAAAAACCTTCTTGGACCATTGAAAAATGGATTAATAAATCCTTGGATATCCTAAGCACTTTTCAAAATGTTTATATTACCCATGTCTATCGTGAAGCAAATGGACTTGTGGACTATTATGCTAATGAGGGAGTTCGGGGTAATAATGAAATGATATGGCAACTTGGGGATCATGTACCTACATATGTTAATGCTTTGTTGAGATACGATTTATCTCAAGCTCAAAGAATCAACCCCTCTTGTGAGTAATGATGTCATACCTCGAAAGGGCCATTATTAAGCAAAGAGTTATGAAGTCATGGAGTAATTTAATCAAATGCTTTAGAGCTCCGCACGCTTTTTGGGTGTTCACTATTTTTCTCTAGAGTATTTTCATTTTGCACAAGGTTTTTTCCACCATTCCTGCTACCATGGGTGATGAAAGACAAAGGATTGAACCTCTGAATTGTGAGGAATTCAAAAAAGATGCCACCATATGGAGAATTCTGGAACATGGGGGCCTTACCCCTTTCATTGAGAAGCTTCATTGTTTTCATGCCAATGTCACCTAGAAATTTTCCAAGGGGGTGAAGGAAGGGAACATTCGGATGTTTGAGATAGATGAAAAATTGCTTGTAGAGGTCACTAGTTTGTCTATGGAAGGGGCCAAGTTTTATAGGGATAGGAAGATGTCGGATGCAATGGTCAAAAAATTTCCCAAAGACAACAAAGAAAGGAAGAAATTGGCCAAGGTTTCCAAAAGTAACTATGAGATGGGTAATATCAAAACCATCTAGCACTCTATTTTCACTATTATTATGAAGTATATTACCCTAGACGATAGGACACTAGTGCTTTTAGGCATCACTTTGATCTGTTGAACCATTTTTGACATAAGTTGCAATTTTACTTTCCTTTTTTTTCATAAGCCTCTATTAATGCTAGCATTAAAGATCATAGGAAGAACAAGAAAAAAATGATTCTTCATTGGGGGTGTTTGTTATTAATTTTGGAACATTTAAAATCGCAACCCTCTCCTTCTAAAATCTTGAATTCCTCTTATGATATTGAGGAGGAAGAGTCTGAGAGTCAATCCTCCTCTGAGGAGGAGTGGAATACTGATTTGGATGATTTTGACTCTGAGCTGAAAGTGAAAAAGATGCTTGGCCAAAGAGATAAGAGGAGTAGAGATTCCCCTATTTTTGCTACCAATTCTGAGTCTAAGCCTTCCTTTCATGTCATGCCAGATAAGTCAGTGCCTATTACAAATAGGATTGAGAGAACTCCGTTTCTCAAGGATCTCAACGCACACCCTCCTTATCTCAATCTTGATAGAGAAAACCTGAACAATGTTCTTGTTATTGCCCGTGATTCTACAATTGATTATTTTAGAATGCAAAAATGGGTCTTCAATGAAATCAAAGAGATTAATGTCAATCTCCATGCTATTAGTAGTAAATAGGACAATCATTGTGCTGAACAATGAAGTGTTGAACAAAGAAATCTATTGAGGAATAAATGCAAAAGACTGTTAACATTGTCAATGATCTCAAGAAAGACAGTGACAACATGATTTTAAATCTGGAAGAGAAGCTTAAGAAGGATTATGATGATAGATTGAAACAACTGGAGAATAAGTTCTAGAAAATCAATGACAACCTTATATCCCTGGTGACCAACAACCATAAAGTGGTCAAGAGCTTGACAAAAAGTATCAATACTATGGGGTGTAAACTTAAAGGTTTCCTGCAACAAGGGATGATGGTTGATGTGGAGTCAGTTGATAAGATACGGGATGAGTACGTGGGTCCTTCCAAATGGACTAGAGCCAACCTAAAAAAGAAAGCTACCAACCAAGTCATTTAGGATCTGAAAAAGATTGCCCTCAACATGACTCAGTTGGAAGCCAAGGCAGTAGAGGCTCTCAAGAATTTGAATTAGGTTCTTCTTTGTTTGTTGTCTTGTTCCTAGTTTTTGGCTTTTGTTGGCTTTTTGCTGTCTTCAGGTTTCTTGTTATAATTTATCTATACCTTTGAGAAACATTTTGTAAAAAGGGTTTCGGGTCCCTTCAAAACTTGTTTGTTCCTTAATAAAAAACTATGGGTCTTGAAACTGAACCATCACTACTGAAAAAAAAGCCAAAATGGTTTAACGAATGTGACGAAGCTTATGGTACTCTATGCATGTCTGTATCTCTTGATCTTCTTTTTCATGTTGAATTGTCTACAACTCCAAATGATGTATGGACAACTTTAGAAGGGTTGTTTAGTAAAGAAGACGAATTAAGGGGACACCAATTGGAGAATGATCTAATAGTGTTAAATCCATGTAATTCAGGACGTCTTCACAAAACTAAAGGTTGAAAGATTGCAATTGAAGGCATGTGGGATAGGTAAGAAAGATTCATAATTGATCATAAGCATTCTTTCCAAACTTGGTCCAAACTATTCAGTTTTTGTTTTTACATTCTATGCCACAAAAAGTGCATTAGGAACCAACTATAAAATGCCTTCTCTCGATGATTTTACAAATGAAATCACAAAAGAACAAGATAAGCCAATTCATATAGGCATAATTAAGCCCTCTAAATATCATGCCTTGGCTGCAAATCAAGGCACAAAAGATCAAAGAGGGCCTTCTAAGCAAGAAAAGAAACAAAAGAACCAAGGAGAAAAGAAGCAAGAACAAAAACCGGCTGTACCAAAGTAGCTAATGATGCATCTTCTTCAAAAGGTGATAAGCCCAAGAAGGAGAAAACTAAGTGTTCCTATTGTAAGAGAAATGGTCATGATGAATATAAATGTATGAAGAAGAAAATTAATCACTTGTCTCATCTTATCGAAAAGAAAAACATCAAGGTGTCTAATTTTGTCATACCAAGTTCATCTTAGGAATATTCAATGGACACAACTAAGAGGAAAGAAAAGGGCAAGCCCTAGTTGTTGTTGTTTCACAGCCTAATTCTTGGATTATTGACTCAGGTTCTTCATACCACATGGATTCATCACAAGATAGTTTTGTTGGATATTGTTGAGAAGTTTGTTGGAATAATGTTTTGTCATTGATGTCAACATATTCTTCTGTGTATTCCAGTATTGCAGTTAGATTAAATGAGTTGGTTTGGTCAGTGTGTTGTAGTTGAGCTGTTGCGGTTTAATGGGTTTAGAAATACTTATCTCTAGTTGATTCAACAAAAGTTTCTAAGGTTCACATGATGATTTGATCGAGTTATGAGATCCAATATTATGGTTGATATTCAGTTGTTCTTGTTATTCAGTGTTCTGGATTGTGATCCACATTGCTCTGGAATTGTTATATCTTGGTTTGCAGATTTGGCAGAGTGTTTGGGACATTCATATGTGTCCTCAATTCAGATGGTTCATGATTTGGAAGTTCGCAAGTGAATCATTTAGTTTGACAATTAGTTTGGTTGGTGTTCTTAAGGTTCGATATAATAATGATGAAGATTCTAGTAAGTGGAGTTGTTGCGGTTGTTTCTGGTGCAATTCACGTTGCTTGTGGATGTTTCTAGATCATGTTCTATCCGCATTGATGGTCCGCATTGATCGTTGTGCGTATTATTGATCATTTTCTTGATCCAGTGGTATTCTTCGTGTTATGCGACATCCATGATGATTGTAGCGTGTTGCAGATGTTCGAGGCATAATTTTTGGAGGTGTTGCATGTTTGCGATGTTGTTTTAGGTCCAGACTATGTCTTAGCCAACATTGTTTTGGTCTGCATGTATTATTGTAGCGTGTGAGGTTATTATTTTATAATTTGTGTTGAGGGTTTAGCCGACCTTGAAACATAGGTTTATGATTTGTATACATATATGTAATTGTCATGTTGCGGATGTATCTGCATGTGTGAATATTGATTTGAGCTTTCACTTGCAGAGGAGAAGTGGGAAGAAGTGTGAAGAAGTGTGAAAGAGAAAAGTTTGAGTATATGTGCTTAACCAAAACTGTAAACAGTCATGGAAAGATTCTATTTCATGAGTTCATGATTCTCTGGATGTAATTTGAATCCTTTTGTAAGGTAGTAAGCCTTCCCCAGGGTTGTAGCCCTTCTTATTTTGTGATTTGAGCAGTGAGCTCTAGGCAGTGTGCCTGAATGCATGTGAATTCCCCGTTTTAATATTTACACTTACTCTTAACATGGTATTATCTCATTATGGGTAGGTTCCCATTGTGGTTTTTCCCTTAATCGGGTTTTCCACATCAAAAAACTTGGCGTTATGTGTGTTATTGATGTGGTGTTGATTTATGCTTTTACTGTTCATTATCAGATCCAAATTTAAGTTTGAATTATGTAGAGTTTGTGAGAAAACTTATTCACCCACCTTTCTCTCAGTTTGCTGCATTATTACCAACAATTGGTATCAGAGCTAGATCCTCTGGAAGAAGCTTGACCGCTTGAGGAGATCCGAGATGACAACCTTTGCTTTTAAGAAGGATAGTTAGAGATTTGATGGAACAAATTACACTCTCTAGAAGAACTAGATGGAATTTCATTTGAGATGCATCAATGAAGAATATTGGAAGATTACTAAGAATGTGTATAATGCTCCTCAGAATGGTCCTACCACTTTGGATGAGATAAAGGAAGCTAAATTAAATATTGGAGCTAAGGAAGCTGAATTCAATATTAGAGTTAAGGAAGCATTATTGAGTGCCTTGTCTGATTCTGAGATGACTAATGTGATGGATTTGTAGATTGCTCATGAGAGATGGAAGCACATAGATACTTTGTATGAAGGTGACAACCATGTGAAAGTTACTAAGTTGCAGAGCTTGAAAGGAAAGTATGAGATGCTGAAGATGAGCAAAGATGAAAACATTACCTCCTTTATGAAAAATGTGAATGAACTTGTACTGAATATCAAATGTGCTGGTGGAGTATTAGAAGAATCTGAGATTGTTGCTAAGGTGCTGAGATCCTTGCCTCCTGCTGCTATCGAAGAGATATAGACTATGATAGATGTGACTAGAGATATGTTGATTGGAAAGATTATTGCTTTTGAGTTGAGAAAATTTGGTGAAGCCCCTCCTAAATCTGAATCTACATTCAAAGCTACTGTATCCAAGAAGCAAAAATATGATCTGGGGGAAAGTTCTACAAGAGTATCCAAATATGAGAAGGAGATGAGAGAGCTTGAAGAGCTTGAAGCCTTGATTGCTAGAAGATTTCCTAAGGGTGTTGGTAAGTATGAAGGATATTTGCCTCTTAAATGTTTTTCATACAATAAGATAGGACATTTTGCCTCAAGGTGTCCAGAAAGAGTTTCTAAGAAGCCATTGAAGTCATATAATTCTAAATATTAGAAGAAGTGTTATTTTATTGCTGATGAAGGTGTGATAGATGATGAGTATGAGAAAGGAAATTTAGGAGATGAGTGGGTGTTCATTTCTATCAAGGAAGATGATCTGGTGACTTCTTATTCTACTAGTTGCATTATTGAAGAGAAAGCCTTAGCTGCTAAGATTGAAGAGAATGATGAATGGGTTATTGATAGTGGTTTCTCTCATCATATGACAGGTGATAATGTTAGGATTCCAAAAGATACTAAGAGGGGGGGGGGGGGGAGGTGAATCCGTATCTAACCAGTTAACAGATTTTTTGAACTTATTTAGTATTTTGCATTCCAAAACAATGTACCAGTAAACAAGAATTAATGTAGTAAATATGAAAAATAAAGACAACATAGAAAGCACACCATAACACAAGTTTTTTGGTTAGGAAACCTGATGTGGGAAAAACCTCGGGGGATTTGTGACCTACAATATTCACTCACTGGTCAATGAATGGATATTACTTACAATGAGGTGCCTGCACATGCAGGAAGGCCAACTGCCTAGAGCTCACTACTCAAATACAAAAGGAAGTTTCACTAACTTATAAAATGGATTATGAGAATCCAATATAATGTACTGCTATAAAAAGCATCTGCTATGCCAGGTTCAGTACTGGTTTAAGCTCATACAATAACCATAAACCTTACTACAAAATCTGCCTTTATATTCTCTCTACATATCCATATATATCTCACACACAATGATCTACAAGATCTCATACTTATATATGAGTCTTATTACAATATTCCATGTCGGCTTACAAAAGATATTGCAATTAAATACAAAATACAATAATCAAAATCTTGTCGGCTAGGGTGTCGGTAAACATTATTGTCCCTGCCGGTGTAGAGTCTCTCGGTGCCGATGCCTGCTGGTGCCATAAGATTGCAAGGTTGCCATAAATGACAACACCTTCAATCACCATAATTCTCATTGGAGTGTGCAATGCCAACAATCTCCCCCTTTGGCATTGATGGCAACACTCATGAGAAAAATTCAAAAATTGTTACTACTTATCAAATTGCCATTAGTTTTTATATTCAAAGTCATACTATATACTCTAGTCCGTTAGCACTATCGAATCATGCAGTCAATATACACATAGAAGTCGGTATGCACAGTCTAGTCGGTTATAGAAGAAAGCAGTCACACAACGCAGTATACACCGAGCTGTCTATCGAGTATCTTTTTGTGTCTACCGAGCAGCAAAGATGACACACCGAGTTGATATACACCGAGTGAAACGTGTTACCAGATTCATTGAACCTGGACATGCATATGAAAACGTGTTACAAGATTGAGGCACATCTAACCGTTATCACATTGGAAATTGCACTAGAAGATTGTGTATGATTTTGAGGTCATCTAACCAATGAAATAATTTGCATGTTTATTCATTCGATAAATCATGTTTGTAAGATCGAAGCAATGAATGGATCACCGACATAAGAGATCTATTTATACAACATGATTTAAGTGTGTATATGTGTGTGTAAGAAGATTGTTACAGAGACACAGAGGTCACCGAGAAGATTTTCAGAGAATAGTCGAAGAACAGAGTAAACAGAAGGGTTTACCGAGTTACTATATGGGTTACCGAGGTATGCTAAAGCAAGGTAACTTATTCTGAGCACATAGAATCTGCTATAACATTTCAGATGTAAAGTTGCAGATATTTGTAATGATTTTATTGTAATATTTTGAAGTTGTAAGAGATACCTCTAATAGGGTAAAAGACTCTAATCAAGTCTATAAATTGTAAAGCCTCTAACCAGGTACAACATTTAGTTTAAAGTGTTGGAAAATCCTTTAGCAAGGTAGATCTAACAGATCTTGATACTCCTAATAGGGTAAGCTATCAGAAATAGCTAAAATGTAGCTCTAACTGAGCACTCTTTATTATTGCAGTAGTGAAGTTGTGGGTGCCATCTCCACCGTAGTTTTTCTCTCTAACCAAGAGTTTCTGCGTAACCAAAATATATGTGTTATGGAGTGAATCATGTATGATTGTTATCTATTTGTTTTAGCTTTATTTTATGTTACTGCACTATTCGGCTTATGCATACCAGTAAAGTTATTATTCAAGAAAAGTTTTGGAGTATTGATTCACCCCTCCCCTCTCAGTACATTAGCTTTCCATATTGGGCCTAACAAAAATGTGTTCCAAAATTGAGTTCCAAAAATCTTACCAAAACTGTGTGCTCCCCCTGAGTAGATGATCTCTAAGTCATTTGATTTTTCTCTTCTCTACTACTCCCCCCTTGACATCATTGACAAAGGTTGTCAAAATGTCAACTGAGTGCAGTTTTAGTTCGAACCTTGTAACCGGTTGGTTACAATCTGAAATAAGTCTGCTAATACCAAATTTAGGCTCTGAGTAAATCTGTTACTTTCCTTTAATGCTACCTCTGTCCTCTAAATAGTACCGGTGAGGTGATGCATTTGCTCTTCCGGTGCATTCTATCCTTGAATAAGTGCCTCAGAGATCTCTTTCCTTAAAGAGATGAGGTTATCCAATTTAGGACCGAGTCTACATTTTAGCTCTTTTGCTTTGCCCTTTATTCTTTCCTTCTCTTTTTCCAATTTTTCAAGTTTCTCCTCAAATCCAGCTATCTCCTGTTCTATAATTGATATTGGTTAAGATGAACCAATGATATTGTCAGCTATATCATTAATTTCTTTTTGCACTTTGCTGATCTCCTTATCAATATCCATTGTCAGAAGATTAGTCTTGCATGTGTCTCTGTATAGTTCCTTAAATTCCATTATTGTTGTGTTTAGTGCCAGTAAGAGGGTGTCAATGTGTTCCGTGCACCTCTTTATTGTCTCTTCAAAGAATTTCTATTTTTCCTTGTCCATTTTCTCCTTAAATGTCTCTTCATTTATTTGGTCCACACTCAGTATATTGCTGGTGATGTACTTAGATAATGTCTCTAATTGACTCAAAGAATCCTTATTGTCTATATTGCACTTGGGTGCAATCAATTTAAGAATAGGAATGGTGTCATCTATTTCCTTATATGCCAATACATTACAATCTGTTATTTTATTAATTGAATCTAATAGTACCTCAATCACATTTGTTGGTCTAAATTTTGTCATGGTAGTTCCAGATGTCTGCTCAACTGCTTTCACAATCTCCATGTTGCCGGTGTGAGTAACCACTTTGCTTGTCTCGACCTCTGGTAGGTCAGTTTGTGTCTGCATTTCAATTAGCAAAGGTTTAGGCTTTTCAGCAGTTGCTGGTGGCATCGTCTCTGTGTGTACCTGTTTCTCAGCCTATTTCACGATGTTGTCTACCAGTGTTTCTGATGGTTTTTCAGTTGTATCCACTGTCGATTTTTCTGTCTGTACCTTTTTACTATCTACTACCGGTGAATCAGTAGGTTTCTCTTTATTTTCTGTAGCTGGTATCTCTGTCTCTGTGGGTTTTTAAATGTTTGCATTGACAATATTGTCAGTATCCATGCTAGTAACCAAGTGTACCTCTGTATGCTCAGTTTGTTCAATGTTATCAGCTAGTGTTTCAACTTCAACATTATCAGCCAGTGGCTTAGAAGCAACATCTTTCTTCTTTTCCTTAGTATTCTCTTTATCAACTACAATATTAACCTCCTGAGTGTCTATGTTCATTGTGTACAAAACTTCAGATTCAAGATTTGTATCCTCATGTGGTGTCTCCATATCATCAGTAGCTAGTGAATTATCAGTTAGTATCGGTGGAGTAACTAAAGGTGGTGGAAGGTTATCTCTGACTTTTATATTAGGTAGTCCACCTACCTTGCCTTTTCCCTTATCCTTTTCCTTTTGGTATACCTTGAATGCTTTTGGTCTTTTTAGCTCTTCTTGTTTCTCCTTCTCTACAAAGAAGATGTCCCATTTATCTGCTGTCTCTTCTGAGATTTCATTAACCCTGGCGGCCATTAGGCTTACATGTCGGTATCCACTAGAAAAGACTATCATGTTGGCTTCACTAATCAGTTCATCAATTTCTTCCACATATTTCACAGGATGTACAACAAGTAGCTTCTCAATTTTTTATTTTCTTGTCAAGTTCCATAATAGCTAACCTTTTAGCATCAAGCCGCCTATACAAATCACTAGGTAAATCATCTACAACCTCTATCAAAACTTTCTTATAAATGTCTAGGTGTAAGATGATACTATTTTCTATGCTTTCTTTTTCCTCATTTGTAAAAGTATCATACAATTTACTAACATTAGACAGATTTCCATCATTTGTTATTTCATTCAATAGATTGTCAAGAGGAGGAATAACCTGTTTATCCTTTCTCCTTTTAGGCGTCATCTTTTTAGCTAGAGGCCTCACTGCCTATTGTTTCCTTCTTGCCTTCTTGGGTTTAGGAGAGGATACTGGTGAAGATTTTCTCTTCCTATCTACTCTTTTAAACCCTATAGGGATTTCATTGGCTGATGAAGTTCCACTGGTGAGAGATGAGCTTCCCGTTGTAACCCTTCCAAGTCACTTTCTTTGATACCGGTGATATTCATTATGTTTTCCTTTATTTCTTTCACCTGCTTAGTTGCACTTCTGATGTATTTCTCTCTTCTCTTCCTTTGTTTCAGTGTTTGTACAACACTCTCTATAGTCTCAGCATTACCAAACATTTTTTCTTTTGGTTCTCTAGGGGCTTCAAGTAGGGCTTTGGCATATGTTTCAATAATATTCACATCAACCTCATATCCCATCTTTGTCACCCGAACAGTTCTAGGAAGAACTGCCTCCATCCAAATTTCATCTTTCTTGATCACAAAACAAATTTCTTTCTGATACTTATCAACAATGCTTTGTGGTAATCTCTCCCTAGTCTTCATTTTTGCCTTAAAGGCTTGGAAATACTCTGTTATTTTGTTTTCCTTATCTGTTCCCATGCCGGTGAAGATATCCAATAGTTGTTTCCCTATCGGTATGTCTAACCAAAGTCTTTCCTGCCTATACCGAGAACCTCTTTTGTAAGATATAGCATTAGGCATACAAGAATATTGCCAAATCTGAAAGTACCTTCTTATCTCCTCTGATTTTCTTTAGATTGTCAATCAAT
Source organism: Cryptomeria japonica (assembly GCF_030272615.1). Classification (NCBI taxonomy): domain Eukaryota; kingdom Viridiplantae; phylum Streptophyta; class Pinopsida; order Cupressales; family Cupressaceae; genus Cryptomeria; species Cryptomeria japonica. The sequence continues at coordinate 520,695,174 of NC_081408.1, read as the reverse complement.
TCATGTTTCAACCACTCACATACATCTATCTTGGCATCATTTTTAACCATATCATATGCACTTTAAATACATAGACTGGAAACTAAGTTCAGTCGGTTATCATGTGTGGTTTTATATCCTAATATCATACTTATGAATCTAACATTTTCATCTTTAACATCATTAACTCTCAGGGATCTGCTGTCATAAGTTGCACCTATTAAAGTCATCACTATTTATTTGAAACTTTCTTGGTTTTATCTGGCTTGCTACCGATGGAGGGCAAGCCAGTCATAGCCCTAACTGCTTCTCTAGTGATTTTATGAATCGAGTCAAGCCAAAAGAATTCTCCATGAACTCTACTGAGTACAATCCTTACAACTTCCTTAGGCAATTATGGAATGTCAAGGATTTCCACAAAACCTAGGGTTTCTATAACCTTATGTTCCAGTTTTATAGTTCCACTCTCATCACATATAACATTCTTATACATTTTCATTATTTCATCTAAACCTAGTTCCTCAATGTGGCAATGTATGTATATTCTTGGGTCTTCTGCATATGCAAATCCTTTAGGGATTGTTGAAAATGCACCTAGGATATCATCCTGATTCGCTACTTCAGGAATAATCTTGAATACGGGCCTAGGGCGTTTAACCACTTCAATAACAATAGGGTTTGCAATGAATTCAGGAGCAGAGGAGGAAGCCATTTGATAAATACCTTAATCTACCTTTTAGGTTTGGATGCTTGAAAGATCTTTCTTTACATCTCGCTAAGGATGCCTTCGCTCGGGTTCTTCGTGCTCTTAGGAAATTTGAATGCCCGGTGAATGAAAAAGAGGGAAAAACAAAAATTTATAATGTCTTTTCCTTCAACAACCACAATAAATGCCTGCCGGTTAAGTGAAACTTAACACATCTGCCGGTAAAGAAGAAGTTCATCTTCTTACCATCAATCGAGGGTAAACTTGCATAATTTTCAATTTGTTGTCATACCCCCAAAAGATTTTAGTTTAGTTGGATGAAGAATCTCCTATCGGTGGAGTGATACTCTGTTCTACCGGTGAAGGAATAGTCTCATCAACATTCTGATCTCTCTTTCTAATCCACTGTTTTGAAAATTCTTGCTTTACCTCATCTACCTTCTCTTTGCCTTTCAAACCGAGTCCATTGTTATTTGCCAGTGATGCCTTACTTCTACAAAATTTTGCAATATGTCAAATCTTGTTACAAGCATAACAAGTCACATTGTTTTTCTAAATAGCCTTTCCATATCCTATGTCGGTATGTGTTCTGCATTGATTAGATAGGTGTCCAAATCTTCCACAAACATAACATCTTACATTCATTATGTAGTTTTCTGAATTATGACCAATTTTTTTGCTTTTGGAGCATTGAACAATGGGTGCATTAATGTTTTTATAGTTTCTAGATCTACACTGATTTGCTTTATGACCATACTTGTTACAGTTAAAGCATGTCCCATTGAATTTGTAAGCATTAGGTTGTCTTACTAGTTTGTTGTGATCATGATTGTTTGCAGTACCAGAGCTTTCACCAACTTCAAAGCCAAGTCCATTAGTATCTCCATTAGGTTTATGATTTTTCAGCATATTATCAAGTTCTTCTGAACTCTTCTTGAATTTCTCTTTATGTTGATTTGCAATAGCCAACTCGTTTTCCAAGATTCCCTTCTGTCTCATAAGTTCAGTTTTATCATTTTGTGTGTGCATTAAATCTATCGTCAACATATCATTTTCATGACTGAGTCTTGTATTTTCATTTCCAACATCATTGAGTCTCCTATTCAAGTCATCTTCAGTCTTCTTTCTATCTTCAATGTCTTTACAAAACCTCATAGTCATATCTTGCATTTCATTCCTCATAGCACTGTTTTCTTGTCTCAATTTGTTCACAAGGTCATTAAAAGTTTCTTTTTCATCATCATCACTCTGAATCTTCTCATAAAGTTCTCTTCTTTTATTTAGAGCAATAGTGAGATTTTCTTGAAGTCCTTGAATGAATTCTTGTGCAGTCTTCGAATCATCTTCAAGTTTGATATTCTTTAACTTTTTTGCATCATAATCTGCAAGAGTTGTTTCCAATTGCTTTCTCAAGTTTTCCATTCGTACCGGTGTCAAGATCTCCCTCAAGCTGTTAGACTTTTGAAAATAGAGGACCAAGATTTGATACCAATTGTTAGGATTCCCAAAGATACTGAGAGGGGGGGGGGGGTGAATCAGTATCTAACCAGTAACAGATTTTCTGAACTTATTTAGTAGTTTGCATTCCAAAACAATGTATCGGTAAACAAGAATTAATGCAGTAAATATGAACAATAAAGACAACATAGAAAGCACACCATAACACAAGATTTTTGGTGAGGAAACTTGGTGTGGGAAAAACCTCGGTGGGATTTGTGACCCACAATATTCACTCACTGGCCAATGAATGGATATTACTTACAATGAGGTGCCTGCACATGCAGGAAGGCCAATTGCCTAGAGCTCACTGCTTAAATACAAAAGGAAGTCTCACTGACTTACAAAAAGGATTATGAGAATCCAGTATAATGTACTGCTATAAAAAGCATCTGCTATGCCAGGTTCAATACTAGTTTAAAGCTCATACAATAACCATAAACCTTACTACAGAACCTGCCTTTATATTCTCTCTACATATCCATATATATCTCACACACAATGATCTACAAGATCTCATACTTATATATGAGTCTTATTACAATATGCCATGTCGGCTTACAAAATATATTACAATTAAATAAAAAATACAATAATCAAAATCATGTCGGCTAGGGTGCCGATAAACATTATTGTTGTTGTCAGTGTACTATCTGTCGGTGTAGAGTCTGCCGGTATCGGTGCTTGCCAGTGCCATAAGATTGCAAGGTTGCCATCAATGACAACACCTTCAATCACCTACAATTCTCATTGGAGTGTGCAATGCCAACATATAAGAGTAAGTTTGTGAGTATGGAAGAGTATGATGGTGGTGTAGTAAGATTTGGTGATGATAAAGTTGGTATAATCCATGGTAGAGGTTCGATTTCTCTTGATGGTAAACATAACACTGATGATGTTTTATATGTTGAAGGTCTAAAGCATACCATTTTGAGTGTTGGACAAATGGTTGATAAGGGATGATTTGCAATTCAAGAATGGAAAGTGTAAGATCTTGAGTAGGTCTGGAATAGAGATTGCATTAGGTACAAAGACTAAAGGTAATATCTTTCACTTCAATGTTGGTGGTAAAAGTTGTTTGATTGCTCAGGTTGATGAAATTTGGTTATGGAATATAAGGATGGGTCATGTGAATTTTGACTGCATAGTTAATATAAGTTCTACTTAAGTAGTGAGAGATCTACCTAAGATTGTAAAGCCTTCTAATCTGGTATGTAAGGAATGTCAGTTAGGGAAGCAGACATGAGTTTATTTCAAAATCAAACAATATACTTCTAATGGGATATTGGATCTTGTGCATACTGATTTGTGTGGTCCCTCTAGAGTGAGAAGCTTGCAGGGTGATAGGTATTTCATGTTGTTGATTGATGACTATTCAAGGATAATGTGGGTCACTTTCTTAAGGGAGAAGTCTGAAGCATTGGAGAAGTTCAATATTTTCAAAGCTATGGTTGAGACAGAGGCCGATCTGAAGCTGAAGTGTCTGAGATCTGACAAAGGTGGTGAATTTACCTCCGATGATTTCAATTCTTTTTGTGAAGAGCATGGGGTAAAGAGACAATTATCTGATCAACGGACCCCTCAACAGAATGGTGTTGTGGAGAGGAAGAACATGACAATTCAGGAAGCTACTAGAACCATGATGATTGAAGGAAATGCTCCACATATCTATTGGAGAGAAGTTGTGAGTACTGTAGTGTATACCTTTAATCGGGTGCATATCAAAGGTGATACCAATAAGAATCCTTATAAGTTATGGTTTGGTCATGTTCCTAGAGTTAGATATTTCAAAATTTTTGGTAATAATTTCTATATCAGAAGAGATGAAGATCTAGGGAAATTTGATGCTAGAAGTGATGAAGGAATCTTTCTTGGTTAATCTACTAAGAGTAAGGTCTACCAATGTTATAACAAGAGATTGACAAAGATAGTTGAAAGTACTAATGTGAAGGTTGATGAAGGAAATGAGAGACAAATCAAATCTCATGAATATGATTCAGATGATCAAGATGTTAGTGTAAATAAAGGAAACCATGTGCAAATTGCTTCGGAAAAGCCTAAGAATGAAGGAGAAGGTGCAAATGCTAGTGTAGAAGAAAGAGGTCAAGAGTTTGAAAATCATAAAAATCCTAAGACTCCCAGGTATGCAAGGTTAAATCATTTAGAGAGTCATATCATAGGTGGTAAGAATAGAGGTGTGATGACTAGGAGAAGAGTTGTTGAAGAGTAATACTTGATTTCTAAGATTGAACCTAAAGATGTTGATGAAGCTTGTAAAGACAAAAAGTGGGTTAAAGCTATGGAAGGAGAGTTGAATTAGATTGAAAAGAATAATACATGGATTTTAGTTCCTACACCTAAGGATAAGAATGTAATTGGAACTAAATGGGTGTTTCAGAATAAGTTAGATGAAAAAGGTGAAGTTGTTAGGAATAAAGCAAGACTAATTTGTAAAGATTATTTTGAAATGGAAGGTATTGATTTTGAGGAGACTTTTTCTCCAGTATCTAGAATTGAAGCTATTAGATTATTTATTGCTTATCCTGCTTACAAAGATTTCAAGGTGTATCAGATGGATGTCAAGTCAACCTTTCTTAATGGTGAGCTGGAAGAAGAAGTCTACATTGAGAAACTAGATGGTTTTCAGTTGACAAATCAGAAAGATATGGTTTGTAGGTTGAAGAAAGCACTGTATGGATTGAATCAAGCTCCAAGAGCTTGGTATGCCAGATTGGATAAGTATATGATGAAGCTTGAATTAAATAAAGGTACTATTGATAGTAATCTGTACTTTAAGATTGATAATGATAACATCTTGATTGTTGAAGTTTTTGTTGATGATATTATTTTTGGTGGAAATGATGGTTTGTGCAAAAAGTTTGTTGATGATATATAGAATGAGTTTGAGATGTCTATGATTGGTGAGATGAAATTCTTTTTGAGATTACAAATTACTCAGTTGAATAAAGGTATTTTTATATCTCAGTCTAAGTATGTGACAAAATTATTGAAGAAGTTTGGTTTGGATGATGCAAAGCCTATTGGTACACCTATGGTGACCAGATGTAAGTTGACAAAGGATGATGATTCTCCGAAAGAAAATCAGACTAGATACAGATCTATGATTGGTGGTTTGTTGTATTTGACTCAAACTAGACCAAATATAATGAATGTTGTGTGTCTTGTTGCTAGATTTCAAGACAATCCTAAGGAATCTCATGTTGTTGTTGTGAAATGAATCTTCATATATTTGAAAGGGACAACTGATTTTGGTTTATGGTATCCTAGAGATGATGATTTCACTTTGAGTGCTTTTACAGATGCTGATTGGGTAGGTGATGTTGATGATAGGAAGAGTACTAGTGGTGGTGCATTTTTATTGGGTAAGAGATTGGTTTCATGGATGAGTAAGAAGCATAATGCTATATCTTTGTCTACTGCAGAAGTTGAATACATTGCTCCTGCTAGCAATTATACTCAGGTGATTTGGATGAAGCATATGTTGAAGGATATTAGAATTATTTTTGATGAGCCTACTACTATATATTGTGATAATTCAAGTGCTATTAACATTTCTAAGAAAGTAGTGTTGCACTCAAAGACTAAGCGTATATCAATCAAGTTTCATTTCTTTAGAGAGAAGGTGAATGAAAAGGAAGTCATATTAGAGTATGTTGCAGATATCTTCATGAATCCTTTTCATAAAGATAAATTTGAGTATCTCAGAGAGAAGCTAGGGGTGATTGCCCCTCCCAATGAGAACTAAGATGCATTAAGTTGCATCAGTCTAGTGGACTTCATAGAGATATCTTGTGATCCAGATTGATGAGTGAGGCTGCTACTCAAGGGGAGTAGTCAGTGTGTTTCATTTGTTCAGATTTGTGTGTTTGTCTAAGAGGGAGAGATCATCTTCTAAGGGTGAGAGAATAATGATTTGTATGTGCCTTTTGCATTATTTTAGAGGGGGAGAGAAGAAAACCTATGGGGGAGAGAAGCATGTGAAAAACTGCTATATCCTGTGCTGATCTCAGGGGGAGATTGTTGAGATTTATGGAAGATTGTTGGTTGTTGATTTCTTTCTTTGCATTGATTGTTTTTCACATTCATATGTTGCCATCAATGCCAAAGGGGGAGATTATTGGATATTGCTGAGAAGTTTGCTGGAATAATGTTTTGTCATTGATGTCAACATATTCTTCTATGTATTCCAGTATTGAAGTTAGATTAAATGAGTTGGTTTGGTTAGTGTGTTGTAGTTGAGATGTTGCGGTTTAATGGGTTTAGAAATAATTATCTCTAGTTGATTCAGTAGACGTTTTTGAGGTCTGCATGATTATTTGATCAAGTTGTCAAATCCAGTATTATGGTTGATATTCAGTTGTTCGTATTATTTAGTGTTCTGGATTGTGCTCTGCATTACTCCAGTATTATTATATCTTGGTTTGTAGATTTGGTAGTGTTTGGGACGTTCATATGTGTCCTAAATTCAGATGGTTCATGATTTGGAAGTCCGTATGTGAATCTTTTAGTTTGACAGTTAGTTTGGTTGGTGTTCTTGAGGTTCGGTATAATGACGATGAAGATTCTAGTAAGTGATGTCATTGCGGTTGTTTATGGTGTGATTCACGTTGCTTGTGGATGTTTCTAGATTGTTTTATATCCGTGTTGATGGTCCGCATTAATCGTTGTGCATATTATTGACCATTTTCTTAATCCGGTGGTATTCTTCGTGTTATGCGACATTCATGATGATTGTAGTGTGTTGCAAATGTTCGAGGCGTAATTGTTGGAGGTGTTGCATGTTTGTGGTGTTGGTTTAGGTCCATACTATGTCTTAGCCGATATTGGTTTTGTCTGCATGTATTGTTGTAGCATGTGAGGTTATTATTTTGTAATTTGTGTTGAGGGTTTAGCCGACCTTGAAACATAGGTTGATGATTTGTATAAATATATGTAATTGTCATGTTTTGGATGTATCTACGTGTATGAATATTGATTCAATCTTTCAATTGGAGAGGAGAAGTGTGAAGAAGTGTGAATACGTATGAAAGAGATGAGTTTGAGTATATGTGCTTAACCGAAACTGTAACCAGACATGGAAAGATGCTATTTCATCAGTTCATGATTCTTCGAATGTAATCCAAATCCTTTTGTAAGGAAATGAGCCTTCCCTAGGGTTGTAGCCCTTCTTGTTTTTTTGATTTGAGCATTGAGTTCTAAGCAGTGTGTCTGAATGCATATGCATTCCGCATTGTAATATTTACACTTACTCCTAACAGGGTATTATCTCATTGTGGATAGGTTCCCATCGTGTTTTTCCCTTAACCAAGTTTTCCATGTCAAAAATCTTGGTGTTATGTGTGTTATTGATGTGGTGTTGATTTATACTTTTACTGTTCATTATCAGATCTAAATTTAAGTTTGAGTTATGTAGAGTTTGTGAGCAAACTGATTCACCCCCCTCTCAGTTTGCTGCATTATTGCCAACAAGTTTTTCCTCCTTGGAGTCATGTTCTATGCTATCTATTCTATTGGGTGATGACACTCCTGCTAAAGTGCATGGGAGAGGGTTTGGGGAAAAGGGACATTTCAAGATGTCCTTTGTGTTCCATATTTTTCAACTAATCTCCTATCTATCTATCAGATCATTGACAATGGGTTTGGAAAGCGGGTTGAGTTCACTCCAGCCATAGTGGTAATCAATGAGATGCACAATGGGTCTATAATTGTAGTGGGAAAGGTTGATCATCAGTGTAGACTATATCACTTTGATCACTTTGTTCCCGATTCTCCTTCACTTACATTTATCACTCACTTAGATGAGGTGAGTTGTTTGTGGCATCAACGGTTTGGCCACTTGAACTACCACTACTTGGAGCAGCTCAATCAACATGACATGGTTATAGGGTCAATTTCTATTCAATTTTCTGATGGAGTTTGTCAAGGATGCATTCTTGGCAAGCATCCTAAATAAAAAGTTGATAAAGGCAAAGCATGGAGAGCCACACAACTTTTGGAGCTAGTACATAGTGATTTGGTAGGAAGATTTTCACATCCTTCTTTCAACAGGGCCAAATATGTCTTGACATTCATTGATGATTTTTCCCGGTACACCTTTTTATATTTTATGAAACAAAAGTCTGAGGTCTTTGAGTCTTTTCTGGAATTCAAAGCCTTTGCAAAGAAACAATCAGGGAAAACCATCAAGGTTCTATGCATTGATAATGGGGGGGAATATATCAACCAGAGGTTTGAGCAATATTATATCTCAAAAGGCATTGATCTTCAACACATAGCTTCCTACACTCCACATCAAAATGGAGTTGCAGAACATAAGAATTGGTCTTTGAAGGAAATGGCTAATTGTATGATTCACTCTAGATCATTGACACCTCAATATTAGGCAGAGGCCATCAAATGTGCATGTTATATCTAGAATCGGGTTCCTCATCGAGCTGTGAAGGGGGCAACTCCTTTTCAAGCTTGGACTGGTCGAAAACCCATAGTCAAACACTTCCGAGTGTTTGAGTCTCCTACATGGGCCCAAATTCCAGTAGAGAAACACAAGGCTATGGATCTGCAGAGCAATCCTGCCATATTTGTTGGGTATCTAGATGGTATCAAAGGCTACAAGCTTCTCCATCCTACCACACATGAGATTTTTATTAAGAGGAGTGTTTGTTTTGAGGATGATACTTCCAGTTCTTCTTCTACCACTTTTGTATCTTTCATTCCTATGGAGACATTGCAACTTCATGATGATAGTTCTTCTAAGGATTTTAATCCTGCTGATCCTTCTGAGGAGTCTTCTTCCTCCACTTCAGACGATGATGATGACGATTCATCTTCCTCCTCTCTTTCATTATTCAGAGGTTGATTATTCTCCTCCATTTTCTCCTCTTTCTCCAACTACTAGGCCAGTTTGGGCTCGTTAGACATTGGAGTTAGCTGGTGATTGGGTTAGTGATCCTTCAAATGTGAGAAGAAGAAGGTCACAATTCAAGCATGCTCCACATCTCTTCTTTGCTACAGATTCAGATCCACAGTCCTTTTGAGAAACTTTAGGTGTCCCTAAGTGGGATGCTGCTATGCAGGAGGAGTTCAATTCCTTGGAGAGGAACCATACTAGGGATTTAGTCCCTCTTAACAAGGAAAGGAAAATTGTTTCGTGCAAGTGGATCTGCTAAATAAAATGATGCATATGGGTCAGTTGATAAGCATAAGGCTTGCTTGGTTGCCAAAGGATTTTCCCAGGTTCCTTGATTGACTACTCTGAGACTTTTGTGCCAGTAGTCAAGATGAATTCCATTCAACTTTTTCTTTCTATGGCTGCAACCCATCGCTGGGAAGTTCATTAGATGGATGTGAAGAGTGCTTTTCTTCATGGTGACCTTCAGGAGGAGATATAATAGAGCAACCATAGGGATTTGTCTAGGATCCTTCACTTGTTTTCTCCCTTCAAAAGTCTCTCTATGGCCTTAAATTGGCCTCTCGAGCCTGGTATGCTAAGATGGACTCCTTCCTTCTATCAGTTGGGTTCACTTGGTGCCATTATGATCGGATCATCTATATTTTATAGTAGGATGATACTCTCACTTTCCTTGTTCTTGATGTTGATGACTTATTGATCAGAGGGAGTCACTCATCCTAAATCAAGGTAGTCAAAATTTCCCTTCATGATCATTTCTTGATGTTTGACTTAGGTCTACTCCACTACTTCTTAGAGATTGAGATCACTTAGTCACCTTCTGGTATCTTCATTGGACAACTTAAGTATGCTCTTGATATGCTCTCTTGATTTTGTATGGCTGACTGTAATCTTTCACCGACTCCATTTCTATCAGGAGTCAAACTTGAGGCTTCTTATTCTTCACCATTGGTAGATGCTACCTTGTATCACAAATTGGTTGGAAGCCTCATATATTTGACTCACATGAGGCCTAATATTCATATGCCATGGTCCTAGTCTCTAGGTTCATGCAGGCGCCACATGAGCTGCATTGGAAGGTAGCTAAGTAGATTCTTCACTATGTACATGAGACTCACAATTATATGATTCACTATGTAGCGGGCCCATATGTTGACATGGTGGGATATACAGATTTAGAATGGGTTGGCGATTCTTAGGATCAAAATTCTACTTCAGGGTATTGCTTCTCTCTTGGTTCTGGTCCAATTTCTTGGTCGAGTAAGAAGCAATTTGCTATTGCTCTTTCATCTATTGAGGTTGAGTATCGAGGAGTAGTTAATGTCGCTATTGTGGCCATATGGCTTCAAAATATTCTCATTGAATTTGGCATTCCCTTCCGAAAGCCTAAAGTCATATTTTGTGACAACTAGAGTGCCATTTAGATTTCTCACAATCTAGTGAATCATCAACGGACCAAGCACATTGAGATTCACATGCACTACATTCGAGAGCTGATTCATGAGCAGGTTCTTGATCTTTAGTACTGTAAGACATATGATCAAATTGCATACATCTTCACCAAACCCTTCATTGAGAGAAAGTTCATTCATTTGAGAGCTTTGCTTGAGGTGTGACAAGTGCCCTCTTTTGGGGGGACTTCTTAGTTCCTTCTTTCTTTCTCTCTCTATTCTTGGGGGGGCTTACTCTCTTTTGTTGGGAGGAGGCTTATTTTTTGTTGGGGGGAATACTATGTACATGGGTACCTCATTAGGCTTCATTTGTCGGGACCCATATTTTCACCCACCTAATCTATGCTTAAGGGGGCTATTAGTGTAGGTTTTTATTTTCCTAGTTGGGTTTATATTTTTTCTCTTTTCCTAGGTTTTTCCTAAACTTTTATTAAGCTTGCTTAGGTTAAATAAAGTGAGTTTAATTAGTGAGTGGGTGATTTTAGGTGTCGACATCCTACAAGGGAGGTGACATTTGCTATCTTGGGAAGATTCACTTTCTATCTTTAACCCGCATAGTGGCCTCTCCCTATTGGTACATTTTGCCACCCCTCCCCTCTCCCTAGCGTATATAAACTCACTACCTTGCTTTTATGTTGATATAGTTGGAGATAGTATTCTGATGCTATTTTGCCTTGGAGAACTTCACATCAGTCTTCTCTCGATATCACTATTATGCTATTCATTTCATTTGTATTTACAGTTTATTTGATCCATCTCTTTCAATTTGATTCTAGGTTGTAATCCGTTTCTTAGATTTTAACAATTTTCAATGCTTATTTAATTAGATAAATATTTTGATTACTTTTGTTACATAGCTAAACTAAATAACATTGAGTTTAAATTACATAATTTTTTTAACCATGTAGATATTTTTCACATATGGTTGATCAAAGTTCAGATCATAAGTCTAAGCTGAGTCATCATCGCAATGATGAACAAACTTCTCATTAGTCTGGCTAATCACCCAATGACTCTTCCATTGATGCTAGGGCTTAGCTTTATGTTGATACCATTGATAGGTTGCAACATTCTATACAACAACTTGACCATACACTAAATAATACCCCAAACCTACCAAATGGAGATAGGCAACTTGGTATTAGGGATGACCTTCTAATTATGGTTGATCTTGTTCAATCATATAATCCCTATGATGACATGAGAATAGATGCTTTTTTTTTTGTCTTTCCCATAGTGTTACTAGTGGCACAAAATGGAATACCATCTTAGGCGATCAATCTACAACTAATGTTCATAGCATGTTCCCACATTATTAGTGAAAAGAGAGTTTAGAGGTTATGTCATCACTAGGTGCACTTACGAACTTGTGGAACCCTTTATATATCCTAGATGGATGGCTCATTGTAGATGGCCCCACAATGATGATCGACTACTTTATTTTTGCTAATAATCATATGCAGAGTTTTATTTACATTTAGATGTAGTTTATAGATATTTTCCCAAATATGTTGGGCAGGGGGCAGATAGGTTTTCTAACAAATCTGAGTTTAAGCAAGGATATTTACCACCACTCATTAAATAGGAGGCATTAGTTGGTCCAAACCTTTTGGTTATTCTAAAATATTTAGAACTAGCATCTGTAGTAGACAATGCTGCCAATGATACTAGATGAGACATTTTTTCTAGTATTGTGACTCAAGTTGATTAGATGTCATTAGATTGTGTTGGTAGATATCTTTTACATTCATAGATTAAACTTCCTTCTATTGAGGCTACATATAGTAGCTATGATCCTTACATATCTGCCAACTTATCATCTCCTATTGATATTACATGATTGATTGAGGTTGATACTTTGTGTCGCATGAGTGCATGCCTCATGAGCGATTTATTACATGCATATCAATTTACTTTTGGTGAGTATAAGATTCCTCTTCATGTTGTTTCAAGACCTGTGAGATGATGTCTTAGTAGATAGTCTATGAGCCATAGTGGCAAATCTTCTCAGGGTGCAGTGAGACATGAGGATATTCTAGTACATCTTACGACCCCTCATTAACATTAATCGATTGATCGTACACCTCCTTAGCATACATTGATTGATCCTACATTTGATCTCCCTCATCATATGGTGTGACATGCTCCTACAACTCCCCCCAACATATGCAACATTATGCTATGACTCCCTTTCACTACACATCATCTGATCAAGCTACTGCACCTAATATTGGAGTCTGAGGCATGTATAGCAGAATTATCATGGACACAAACATATTACAACTAGATACAAGTGTCAATATATCCATTCAGTCATTTGAGATGAGTAGGCTCAGGAGGGCCATTGAGGCTACAAGTTTGGTATAAATTTCTCGATATTTTAAAATTGATTTTAAACTCTAGATCACATTTTCAAGTTTCAATACGAGATTGAATTCAAAATTGTTCACATAATTTAAATTTTGAATATATATTATGGTATTGTTTTGGTGACCTTTGGAAATTTGTAGTTTGCTACTGATCCTATTCATCATGTCATGCTTAGATACTGTTAACATTATTTCAGAGTAGTCCGTAGGTGACATTTTTGATTGGGTGGAGCCTGTTCTTTTTGATTTTCCAACTGTGCTCCCCGTTCATCGTGCGAGCCAAGTGTCATCTCGACGCTATTTCTGATGGCTTGCTTTTTCTATTTGAAGTTTGGGGGAACATAGAGTTTCCAAGTGGCTTAGGTTTGTATGACATGGCATTCCTCTCAGCCCCACCATTCATCGTGAGAAGATAAAGACACTTGGTGCTTCCGTGTTGTCCGATTTGTTTATGCTTCCGTGCTCTTTTTAAGATGTCCTCGGAGCTTCCACATGTCTTCCATGGTGGTTCGTGAGTCAGGATGTGGTTCGCATCAAGGTTTTCTTGTTGAGCAAGTATGGAGATCGCTACGATATGGTGGAAATAACAACTTTGGGGGTGGTTTTGCTGGGTATGATCTCGCAGGGTGTCACAATAGGTTTTCTGGCTAGAAGCGGTTGCTGGAAGGTTGCTGATGCCACGAGCTATTAGCTAAGTTGAGGGCTCTATTTATGCTTATGTTTTCCTTATTTTAGGGGTTCAGACTTTTAGAGAGTTTTCAAACTTTTGGCTCATATGAAGAAGCCTTTATGTTTATTTAATATAGTGAATGATAAACAAATCATATTGTGCCTATGGCCTCTGTGATGGTTTTATTTGAAACTTAATATATATTGACTTCTATGCTGTTTTCAAGTTCATAACTTTTATGATATTTGTTGTGAGACTTCGTGGATTAAACTATGTCTTGAGACTTGTTATCTGTTGAATGAATAGTTAATATCATTTTATGTTGAATGAGTGTTATGTTGGATTATTCTCTTGAATGGGTCTAGACAGGTAGATTGTCGAATGGGCTTTAAAACCAGATGCTTCTAGGTTTTATATGCTGTTAATGCTTTTCCAAAATGTTCTGGCGCATTGCCTAAATAGTATAGACCATTTTGATTTAAGTTTCTTCCTTCCATTTTCCTCCCCAATTATAATAAAGAGCCGACTTCCTAAACCCGGAGGTCATTCAGTGAGTTTTGCACAATAGGTCGTCCATCACTGAATTTCCCATAAGGTTGTTCACATTTAAGGTAAAATTTAGAGTCAACAGTTCTTTTTCTGGCACGCTCGGTGGGACCTCAATTTTGAATAAGCTTAAGCTAGTTTATGAGTCACAGGCCCATTACCAGGAGTCAAACAACCCTAAATCCCAATTTACTCCTTCCACCCTTGGTAAATGTCCATTCGGCTGCAGCCTCTTCTTCCCAGAGCTTACCTATCTTCTTTGTAGTCACTCCTATGATAATGGCACAAGTTCCTCCTATAAATTTTATAACATGGAATAATGGAAGCCCTCTCATTCCCCCCACTCCACCTGTGGTATGGGGACCAATCCCCTCTTTCGTGCTAAAGGCTGTCCCTAAATTTATCAGAGAGTGTCACAAGACCCCCGGGGAACATCTACAAGATATAGCCAATGTCTGCACTGTCCATGGTATCACCAAGCAAAATATAGTCTTGAGATTACTCATGGCATATTTTAAAGGGAGAGCTCTAGATTGGTATAGATCCATGGGGTTAAATACTATAGCGGATTGGGATCAGCTGAGCGACTTCTAATTTCAAAGATTCTTCGACAAGGCTGATAGATCATCTTTGATGCACCAATTGATTACGATAAAGAGAGCCCCTTAGGAAGCAGTGACAAAATTCAACTTAAGATTCTAGAGGGTCTAACAAAGAATACCATTGTCCACCCACCCTCCTACAGACATGGCATTCGTCTTTTATTTGAAAGCCTTCAACTTTGACATATCAATAATGATTCAATCTCTAGGAGGCAATACCCTCCCGCAAGCGTTTGAAATAGCCGTCCAAGCAGAAAATAATCTAATCGATGCTAGGAAGCTTGCGCCATGACCACTCATTCCAGTCTTTCCCGAGCTATCAAATCATGCCTCTAAAGAGGTTGTGCCCAACACATCCGCTCCTCAATCTATGTACATGTACCCTGGTCCCCAGCAAGCATATTCACCTCCACAATCATCTTTGGCTGCGAAGGTCAGCGATATGAAAAATTTGTTGAGAACCTTCTCAAACGAGATCGTCAATCTGAAAAGGTCTCAAATCCCACCCACTAGATCCCCTTTCCAACAAAATTTCCGAGGGAATAGACCTACATATCAATAGAACCAACATGCAAACAATCGAACTCCCCCAAGCCAACCAAATGGTCAAATAGTTCTGGTACCCAATCCTTTGCAGATCGTTTACCCCAACACCGGTAAGGAGTTGATAGTGGGGCAAAATAATTTAGCGGACGATACTAATTCTTGGTGTTTTCCATGCAACAATGCCCACACTCCAAGAAATTGTCCGAGAGGCAATTTGCAACAAAAAATTGCAGAGCAATGAAGCCTAGGCGTGGTACCAGATAATTCGGTTTACGCATCTCTTGACATGGATAATACATCTCTCATTGCCCAAATGCAAGGTATGTCAATACAAAAAGAGGCAGAGATAGCTTTGGATCATGCACTATTGTCTTGGATGGAGGACAAAGATGCTGTGCTCACTAACGACATAACCACATCAAACTTGGCCCCCCCCCAAGTGCAATCAAATTAAAACCTCCACTCAAAAATGCGTTTCACTGGGAAGAATATAAACATATCGGGGAGAGTGGCCGCAAATAAATCTCTTGAATAACCCACAGTTTCTATCACATACCCAAGAAAGGAGTTTATCCCCTATAAGCCAAGAGATCCAAAGGCATCGGTGTTGACAATACTAGACGTGGTGGAATAGCTGAAGAAAGCCCCGACCAACGTCTCTTTGTGGGATCTCCTTAGTATCCCAGAACAAAAGAATCGACTGAAAGAAACCCTATCCGAGATGGGAAAAGATGCAAGCGGAAATGCCGCTAAAGCTCCATAGACCAACGAAGAAAGGTTTCAGCCCTCGGCGGACAGATCATGCTCACCAAACATGTTAATAAATGAAGCCACGCCTCCTAAATCTCAAATGGAAGGTAAGCCTAAACCAAATCCTTTCTATCTGACTTTTATAGTTGGGGATAAGCTTTTGCATAATTCTATGATAGATTCCGGTGCTAGCACCACCATCATGCCTAAGCAAATCGCTGAGGTTTTGAATATAAAATACAAGCCCTTAAATAGGGGCATTATGCAGTTAGACGGAAATAAAGTTCAAACCGTGGGTCTTATCAAGAACCTTTCGTTGACATTGTTCGCATGTCCTAGTGTTTATCGTGCCTCAAGAAGTGGTAGTTATCGACATCTCGCCTGTCTTTGGGCTCTGCCTTTCACAAGACTTTATTGCCAAAATAAGAGGTTACTCGTCCTTAGATTGGTCCCACCTTATCCTTCAGACCTAGCGTGGTGCCAAACTCAAAATCCTTTCAGAGCCCCTCCACGCTGAACACGTAGCGGATCAAGCCATGCTCAATTTTGAACCCACTCACACCTCCATCTCCAACGAAGAAAGGAAAACCGTAGAGCTTCTGGAAGATGAGGAAGTGACCGGGGATATTCCACCTGATTAGGATATTTTTCTCAATGAATTCATAGACTCTGACCCATACTCCAACTACCATGCCACAGGCCTAGGTACTTACTCCATTTTTGATGAAAACCAGGTCATTCCAAAACTTACCAAAGAACCATTGATCGAAGAAGAGTTTTCTTCTACACCCTGGACCCTACACTTTGATGGTGCAAGATGCAAAGTAGGTTCAGGGGTTGGGATTTGCCTCACTTCACCTTCAGGTGAATGGATCCTAAAATATTTTCATCTACAATTTTCATGCTCTAACAATGAAGCAGAATATGAAGGATTGATCCAAGGCTTGAGCTTGACAGAGAGGATGGGTATAAAGCAATTGAAAGTTCTGGGCGATTCTGAGCTGGTGGTGCACTAGGTTCAAGGAATCTCTAGCTCCAAATGTGTCTGTATGAGATCCTATTGTCATAGGAAATGGGATCTGATCAAAAGCTTCGATGCTTTCAATATCCAAAGAGTTCCTCAAAAAGAAAATGATGTTGTTGATCAGATGGCTACAATTGGATCACAATTTGATCCTACTACATACCTACTTGCTAACTCCCAGACAGTCTGTGTGGTCGTTCGACCAGCTATTCCTGACAATGACACCCATTGGCAAGTTTTTGAAAGCGATGAGCAGATCGCCTTGCTCATTCAAACCTTACGGGAGTTTGCAGATCAACTACAACCTAAGGTAAAAGAGGCTTACGAGGATCAGATCATTCAGCTGAAATCCAACAAGCTTCCTAATGGGTTAATCACCCTAGAAAATTTGTTCAACCATGATGATTCCAAAAATGATAGGTGAAAGCTTACAGATGATAAAGGGGATTATGCCAAAATGTCAGTAGGAGGTGGGAGAATACTCAAAGTCGGAAAGGAGGTTCCTTCAGAAGATCGAAAGAGATTGGCCTGATATTGTGATGAATATCTAGGTGTACTAGCATGTTCCTATGAAGATTTGAAAGGTTACAATCTCAACATCATTCAAGACACCATCGAGCTTAGCGATGGAGCCAAATCGGTCTGACAAAAGGAGAGACCTATCAATCCGAAAAATGAGTCCCTTATGGCCCAAGAGTTGAAAAAGCTGATAGAGTCAAGAATCATCTACCCCATCAAGCACAGTACATGGGTATCCAATTTGGTGCCAGTCAGGAAAAAGAATGGAGATATTCGACTTTATGTGGATTTACGAGACCTAAACCAAGCATCTCTAAAAGACCATTATCCTTTGCCACCAATGGAATAGTTGCTAAGCACAGTGGCGGGGTCAGAGATGTTCTCAATGTTAGATGGTTTCTTGGGTTATAATCAAGTCTTGGTGAAACCAGAGGATCAACATAAGACAACCTTTACAACCAAATGGGGAACATTCGCCTATCAAAAAATGTCATTTGGGTTGTTGAATGCCGATACAATTTTTCAAAGAGCTATAGACTTGGCCTTCAAGGAGCTTATCAATAAAATCATCCTTATATATTTGGATGACTTAACTATGTTTTCAAAGCACAAAGAAGATCATTTCGCTCATCTCGAGCTGGTGTTCCAAAAGTGTCTATAATTTGAGATCTCTTTGAACCCAAAGAAATGTTTTTTTGGAGTCCCACAAGAAAAATTAATAGGGCACGTGGTGTCAAAGGAAGGAGTCTCTATCGATCCTGATCGAGTTAAGGCAATAAAAGAGCTTCCCCTTCCTGTCATTAAAAAGGGGGTCCAATCTTTCCTAGGTAAGGTTAACTTCGTTAGTCACTTTATTTTAGATTTTGCAGGGATGGTAAGGCCTATCACCTTGATGCTTAAGAAGGAGACACATTTAAAATAGACCCTCGAGGTTAAAGAGGCTTTCAAGAAAATCAAGGATGCTATCTGCTCAACCCTCGTGCTATCCAACCCCGATATGTCTAAGGACTTCATAATGTATGTTTCCACTATAACATTGTTGTGGTCCTAACTCAGAAAGACGCAGAAAAAGGGGGTGAGCACCCCATAGATTTTCATTCCAAGACTCTAAAGGAATACAAGGCTAAGTATAATTTTGTTGAAAAAAAAGCTTTGGCTGTAGTCAAGGGCCTTAAAAAGTTTAGACACTTCATCCCCTGTAATAAGACTACCGTGTATGTTGCTCATCCTTCAGTCAGACAATATATCATGGAAGGTGACATCACCGAGAAGAGGGCGAACTGGATTACTATAATCCTGGAGTACGACATTGATGTCAGGCCCACCAAGATAGTCCACGACAAAGGTCTGTGTGAATACATAGCCCAAGAGTTCGGGCCCCGAGAAACTGAGATGGCCACATAAGAAGTCACGATGGTTACCTTCGTGCCAACAAAGGCATGCTGGATAGAGGCCTAGAAACATTTCATGAAGATGAGGAGTTTCCCCAAAGGCCTTCCCCGTGAAAAAGAGGAGATTCTATAGAATATAGGACAACGGTTTCCGCTTGGTGGATGACGTACTTTTCAAAATTTTTTTCGATGTGATCCTACTCCGCTGCGTGAGCCAAAGCCAGGTTGGCAAGATTTTACATGAATTTCACTATGGTTCATTAGGAGGTCACTTTTCTACACAAACTACCATCATCAAGATCACTCATGTCGAATATTTTTGGCCTTCTATGTTCAAAGATGTGCACACCTTGGTGAGGGAGTGCAAAGAATGCCGGTATTTCAGTGGTAGGTGTAGAAAAGCAACGATGCGTAGGTACATCGCGTTTAAACCATAATCTCCACAGGATTGTCTTAACTTGTGCAAGCTCTACTGGCTACTGATATTCTTCATTAAGGGGGAGATCCGTCCGTACAAGCAAATCGCTTCAAGTGGCTTTGATTAAAGAAGGACTGAGTAAGTTTTCTCTTGGGAATCGTAGATGGCGGTGCTCGACCTCCTCAAGATTAATTGCAACTGTAAAATGAATTAGCATACATGCAAATGGATTCTCTCATTAAGCGTCTCCTTTCACGAAGATCTAGGCATGTAGTGCATTAAAGGAAGAAGGTCACCAGATATTCATCTTATTGCTCATGTTTGCAACCTAAGTGCCCAAAAGCTTTTGAAGAGTCGAGAGAGAAAGGTTCTCTTACAAAAAATGGAAGTAGAAGCGACTCCCTCAGGTTCTGTTCAGGGAGGATCATGGGTAGATATTTTTGGCAAACTCTCTTATTCTTCCCACGCTATTATGCCCAGGATGGAATATTTGAAAACTAAGGCCAGGTCCAAGACGGTTACCCGCAACACATCTGCAGTGATAGATTCTTTTGAGAATGTTGTTGAGTCTAAGCTCCATAAGAAACACAAAAACCTTAGAGAGGCCGCATGCAATAGAATGATTCATCATATAGCGGAGCCGCAATCCATGGTAGCTCATTTATGGAACAATGGCGCCCCTCAATTTGTGGTCCCCATTGTTCCGCACTATCTAGAGTTAGTGGCTGTGTGTGCCAACGGGTTCGACCCTATTTCCTACTTAATTAGCGGCTCTTTCTTAAAAATGGTAATATCCCTAGAGGCAATAAGGGACATGATATGCTGTCCCATTTTTGAGAGGGTAGAGGTGTTCTTCAAAGCTGTTATGGAAGAATTTTGGAATACCAGAAGAGATGTCGTCTCTCTCTATCATGGTGCCCTCAATCGAAGTCTGTCATCTGGACTCCTAAGACTCCCTTTGTCTTACAGTGACTTGAGGTACAATGACCTCAAGGATATTTCATCCACTCTTGCATGGTTATGCGGTCACGATACCGACTGGGAGATCACTGCCGCTATGATGGGTTTCCTATTCAAATGTCGAAAGCAGGAGTCTTTCCATTTTTAATTCTTTGTCCTCATAGCCAGAGAAATGGTAAAGCAACTATCTGAGTTTCAGCAGTTTTAGCATTTCAGATTCACCTCAGTCCTTGTTCACCTGCTCTCACACCAAAATGAGGTTTTCTTCAGCCAATACATGCGATTGGTTATCTGTGATGAGTCAGGGAACAAGATGCTGGTGTCAGCTTGGACACCCATTCTATTGGCCTCTTATGATGCCTATCAATTTTCTGATTGTTTCTTAACTCCTGTCCTTAGGGACCTTGGTTCAATCCCTAATGAACCGCTTTCCCGTTTCTCTCAACTTCAAATGAACTAGATGTACAATGAACGCCCTCCTTGCAACTGGTTCTTAGGTAGTGATTTTTGTTTTATCCGAGTGCATGGTTTCTTGGAAGAACCCTTCTGCCTACCTATCTATGTCACCGAAAGGACCCTCGCCCTCGAAATTGTATGAGAGTTGGTGAGAATCCAAAGGGCCATAGGGGTGGGGAAGGATGACATCTCCATTACAGAGGACCACAAAGCTATTGGCCCCATCACCCTGGTTTGAAGAAACATTGCAGAAAATGTCCTAACATCTAAGCTGGTGCAACTCAGCTTAGTGGTGATTGATGATACTTGGAGTTATGACCTAGATGGGTGTCTTTCTAGAAGAAAGAATGTAGTAAAACACGAACCGCAGAGCTAGTGGGAAGGGTGCACTAATCCACAGGTGGATGACCCAAATCTTTATGTGGGTCTTAATGATTTTCCCGTACTAAAGTGACCCTCGTGGTTGAGTTTCTATTCAATCATGCAAAAGTACAATCTCGTGAAACCCATCCCTTAGACCATGTTGGAAGCCATGACTTTAGATTCTTGGCCTAGGAAAAAGAGGGAGGATTTATGGATCTACCGATAGGAAGTGAGTCAGCCTAGGGCTAACATCAGGAATGCTCCTTTGGATGAGCATTTTGATCTTGAATGGTGCCAGTACAACAAGTCTGATGAAGAGACAGGCGATAGATCCCCACGTGAATACTTATCCCTCGAGGTGGCCCCGTGGTAGGACATAGAGGTTATAAGTATTGAAGAGAAAGATAACGAGCCTCATATTCTTCTTCCCCTCATCGGTTCTTCTCATAGACCTCATTCCCAGGATGGTAAGAGACAAGCTGAGAAGCAGGTGCTCGACTCCCCTTCCATTAAGAAACAATATCTGGGTTCTGCAAAGAAAGGTTCACCTTCTCGAGCCCTAGAGATTCCCTCAGTTCCTCAGTGGCCGGTGACTATTACGGTTTAGGTATGCCCTTCTTTTCCTTTTCCCTCTGCTCAAGCTTTTTCTTCTACTTCTACCTATTTTGTAGCTATGCATACCCAGATTCACACTACCCTTATGTTAGCTCCTGTCGGGACACTGGTTGACCCTTAAGAAGCATTTTTGTAGGTCTCCATTTCGTTCCCAACCCTCGATTTTATTCCCGCAACATTTTCCTCACAAATGCCTGAAGCAGCTACCATCTCGCGTAGGCTTGGTTTTGGAGAGTCCACTCCTCCCCCAAATGTTGGAGCAACGTCCACTGATCCATTTTCCTCAGGAGCCTCCCTTTGTCCCATTGTCTTCTCCAACCATGATTGCATGCCCTATTCAGACCTCTTTTGGTGGCCCTATTTCCCAATTCCCCTTTGCAATTCCCCCTAGTGCCGCATTTGTAGGTCAAGCCATTGCCAACCTAGATGATTATCAACAACAAGCTACTTATTCCAGGATTGCCCGTATTGGCAAGACTGGTAAACAAAAGGAAAAAGATGGTGCCAGGCCAGCCCATCTGCACTTGCAGACACACTTCAGTGAGGAGAAGGATAGTCTTTTCTTCGCAACCATGTTCCCCAACGTTGACAAGCCAGAAGCCCAAATGAGACCCAATGATTACACTCTGCATGCTATCGGTGCCAACCTCTTGAATGCTATTGCGTCCGATAAGGTGGAAATGATGAAAGAAACTTCGAAGGCCGTGTCTTCAGATTTCATCAAAAAGAGTTGTCGTCTAGAGAAGATGCAAGTGGAGAATGTGAATCTCCAAGAATCTCTAGCCTAATAGAGAAAAGAAGACAAACCTCAGAATGCGGAAATCAATCGCTTGCAGGGATTGTTAACGTAGGCTAACTCGGAAAAGGGAAAGTTGCAGTCTGCCCTTAATAATGTGAGTTCTTAGTTGAAAGGCCAGGAGGCAACAAGAAGTGTGACCTTAAAGGAATTACAGGAGAAAGACCAAGAAATTCAATAGCTAAAGGCAGCTTCCAAAGATGCTACCCAAATGCATGCACAACTGCGTGAAGAGATCCATCTAAAAGAAGAGTATGCTCGGCAACTGAGTGATGCACAGGTCATGCTTTCAGAAGAGAAAGTGAAGTTTGAAACAAAGTTGCATGGAAAAGAGAGTATCCTAGAGCAAGCCGAGAGGATATTCCTGGACATAGAAGTTTTACTGCAGGAGGAACGAAAGCTTGTGTCACGACTCCAACAAACCGTGCAGGAGGGAAGTGCCAAAATCCTCGCTTTGGAGAATCAGGTGGTTCTTGAACAATACAGGTGTAGAAAGTTGCAACATGAAATAATGACAAAGGACAAGGAAGTCTCACGGTTGTTAAATATTCCCCCCTCCGTGGAGGCCTCTTAAGATTTTTCTCTGATCCTGGTGGAGTTATATGTTTTCCATTGGGAAATAATTAAGCAATATAGCCCTTCGTTGCAACCTGTGCTGAGATTCCTCAAAGAATCGTAATCCCTCCGTGCCGAGGCAGGTGCCCTCATCAATAGCTCTATGCTTGTTATTGGTCCCAAGCTCCCTATGGCCCAGGACTTAATCCAGATGCTGTATGTGGCTCAAGATGAAGAGTTGAAAGAGAAAGGGATAACAGACTGTAGTCAATTGATCAGGAAGACCAATATATTTATCAACCAACATAGAGTGATTATGCATGCATCAACAACACTTGAGCCATTAAAGATTTCAGTCTCGGACATCAAGCAGTGCATAGAGAGGTTTGTCTCATTAGGTCCGCCTTCTCCATTTCCCGCGGATGGTTTTGTATTGGGAATTGAGCAAGTGTTAAGCCAGGTTGAACATTTGCAGCAAAATAGGACCTTCCTACAACACCTGAACAATCCCATTTTGGCAGAAGAGGTCGAGCATCTCTTGCATCCCCTGGCTTAGCTCTATGCGTTCTTAAAACTGGTCCATGATGAACCGGAATGCCTGCCATTTGATGAGATAACTTGTTTGGATCAACACTACTAGAATTTGGAGGTGCAAGTGTTGCACTCTGAGGAGGAATGGTTTTCATTGCAGCAAGTCTTCGATCTTCTACGCCCTATTCTGGCATGAAGTCTAGTCTCCGAACCAACAATTTTGGGTTCTAGCATTCCGTAGGAAGAATTCCCCTTTTAGTCGCTAATAAATGTTAACATTATTTCAGAGTAGTCCGTAGGTGACATTTTTGATCCGGTGGCGCCCATTCTTTTTGATTTTCTAGCTGTGCTCCCCATTCATCACGTGAGCCAGGTGTCGTCTCGATGCTGTTTTTGATGGCTCATTTTTTCCGTTTGAAGTTTGGGGGAACGCGGAGTTGCAAAGTGGCTCGGGTTTGTATGACATGGCATTCCTCTCGGCCCCACCATTCATCGTGCGAGGATAAGGACACTTGGTGCTTCCACGCTGTCTAATTTGTTTCTGCTTCTGCACTCTTTTTCAGATGTCCTCTAAACTGCTACGTGTCTTCCATGGTGGTTCGTGAGTCAGGATGCGGTTCGTATCAAGGTTTTCTTGTTGAACAAGTATGGAGATCGCCATGATATGGTGGAAATAACTGCTTTGGGGGTGGTTTTGTTGGGTATGATCTCGCAGGGTGCCACGATAGGTTTTCTAGCCAGAAGCTATTGCTGATGCCACGAGTTGTTAGCTGAGCTGAGGGCTCTATTTATGCTTATATTTTCCTTGTTTTAGGGGTTCAAACTTTCAGAGAGTTTTCAAACTTTTGGCTCATATGAAGAAGCCTTTATGTTGATTTAATATAGTGAATGATAAACAAATCATATTTTGCCTATGACCTCTGTGATGGTTTTATTTGAAACTTAATATCTATTGACTTCTATGCTCTTTTCAAGTTCATAACTTCTGTGATTTTTGCTGTGAGACTTCGTGGATTAACCTATGTCTTGAGACTTGTTATCTGTTGAATGAATAGTTATTATCATTTTATGTTGAATGAGTGTTATGTTGAATTATTCTCTTGAATGGGTCTAGGTAGGTAGATCATCGAATGGGCTTTAAAACCGGATGCTTCTAGGTTTTATATGCTGTTAATGCTTTTCCAAAATGTTCTGGTGCATCGCCTAAATAGTATAGACCATTTTGATTTAAGTTTCTTCCTTCCCTTTTCCTCCCCAATTATAATAAAGAGCCGACTTCTTAAACCCGAAGGTCATTCAGTGAGTTTTGCGCAATAGGTGCTCCATCACTGAATTTCCCATAAGGCTATTCACATTAAAGGTAAAATTTAGAGTCAATAGATACTTTAAGAAAAAATGACCTCTAAAGCTCATTTCATTGAATGCATGTTAATGTTTTTTTACTTGTACATGTACAAGTTTTTTAACAAAGTTTGTTATGTGTGTGGGCGTGTGTGTATAGGTTCCAAAACTAGGTCTTTCTTTGCTTCAGATTCCTACAGAACATATACATGATATTTTGTATATTATATATAAATGTGTATATATACATACACACATGTACACATGCCAATGATATTTATTTTTACCATGTGCTTAGATACATGTATGTATGCACTTTCTTGTGTAGTGATAAAATTTAGGATAGAGCCCACCAATACATAGCAAGGCTCAATCTACAGGCCATGTACATATTAGGGATCCTTGAATATTTGAGTCATTTTAAATGTTTGCACACTTGTACATTATATTGTTTTATGTGTTTTATGAGCTCATTCATTACATACATATTGACATTTTATATATGCTCATGTATGTTCATGTGTTTCAAATTAGATTTCAATTGTTATTTGCATGTTTTATGCTATTGTGTTTTATTGTTTAAACATAATTATAATTGTACATTATATGCTATCAAGAGACTTGTAGGGAGTTGAAATTTCCCATAATGTTGCCATTACTCACCTCCAACTAGCCACTAATGCCTTGCATTCATGCGATTTGAAAGGGTTTGAAAATGTTTTAAGAGACGAGGGAACATTGGAGAAATTATAGGATAGTATATGTTATGTGTGTCACTTTATTATTTTTCCTTCACTTTCACCTTTTAATCAAGCATAGACTTTGTCCTTTGGATTCAACTTCATTGTTTTAATAGTCAATACAAGTCTAAGTCACTTGGAACTATGTATCTATAGTGTCAATTCAAACTATCCATTGCACTTGTATTTCCTTCTAGCCTATTGTCATATGTAATTCATGGGAAGGTCTACCTTTATTTTTCATAGGCTTGTTACACTTTATAACACCATTAACAAATCTCTAACCTTGCTTTCTCTTCATATGATTGTCAAGAATAACTTTGTGGCTAGGATTTTTAACTTCATAGGTTTAAAAACCTAGAATGTTCCTCAAACCTATCACTTTCTTTTTATTTTGTTTCCTTGTACATGAAATGACCTATCATAATCATGGTTTAATTGTAATGGTTTTCTCCCTCAATACATTATCTTTGATCATTCTTTATTTGCCCCTATTTCATCTTCTTCTTAGATTTTCACAATTACATGAAATACTTATGTCATGACTATAATTATCTTGATACCACTATCACTGTCATCTAACCTTAGCCCTTCAGGTTTTCATTTCAAGATTGTCCATGTTTTGATCTTGAAAATGGCATTAAGTTCCCCTTTTAGCTATATGATTGTTTTCTTATGAATTTATGACTGTCACTATGTCCTCTAGAACTCTTTCTTCCATTTCCACTTAATATCTCTATTAGGCTTTGTGATCTTGCAAACCATTATATAAGTAACCATTATATACCCTACTTAGTAAATTTTGAGAACCTTGTCACATGTAGTAGATTATTTTTGTTCCCTTTCTTTCATTTCTCCATCATTTAATGATAGATATGTGAAAACCTGGTGATAATTCCTTGCGTCTAGGATAATTATCAAGTAGATATGTACCCTTTTAGACCTTTTGTCTTGATTTCAATCTAAACCTCTTGCACTACTTTATCCCTAGGCTAGCTAAATATAAACTATCTTTCTCATCACTTTAAGACTATCTTCAAATCAATGCACACATTTTCAACTGTTTTGTCCCCAAATTCTGGTATATTGATTATAGGATTAACTTCAAATGGTAATACCCATTCATCCGTCACTCCAAACGTGGCTCTTAGGGTTGCTTTGGACTTCAAATCTAACAGGGCCATGTAATCATCGGGTGAATCGCTGCTTGCACACTGGTTACTATACTTGTTTCTTTTTCTGTTAGAATTGTTAGCATGAGAAGGGCATACACAACATCATTAACAGCAAGAGGTGACCTCAAGGGAAGACCAAAGACATTTCTGTCATTGATTTCAAATGAATTTTTATGATAATGAAGACAGGAACTTGATAAGTGCACTTGTTCGCTTGTGTCTATCAGGCACAAAGTGGTACGTTATCCATCTAAAACTATTCATGAAACCTGTAAGTGCATCCTTTGTTGCATTTCCAAATATAATATCTACCAAGAGTTTTAAATCCTTTATGCTTAGTCATTGTCCATACTGTGGTTCAGAACTCCCACAACTGGGTGAGTAGGAAGAATGATGGAAAAGGTCATGTAATCTAGCTTTACATCTGCCAATCGCATTCTCTTGATAGTTTCCAAAGCCGTTTTCATTAAATCCATTTTGCACAGATACTACAAATGTTGCGTTCCATGCAAACATATCTCATTGAGGAATCTATCAAACATTCATGTGCTTTTTCTATGCTTCCATAATGCATGCTCATCTAGCAGCAATTTGCAACCATAACGACTTTGAAAGATTTATTTTTGATTTGCTTCAATTATTCTTTGTTGGATGTCTAGACCCTCTGCCATAGCTCCAATTTGAGTACATGTAGGGAGGATGCTGGTGAAGGTTGACGAGTCTGGCTTTACACTTTGACGGTTGCTTTTGCTTTAAAGTTTTCAATGCTTTTTCACCAAACTCATTTTGAAGATATCCTACAATGATGGCATTTCTTTGAGGCATTTTATGAAATAGTTCACGTGCCTTGTTTATGCTTCCACAGGGCACTTGCATCCTTTATGCTTTTGATGGACTTCAATGCCCTATTCCAAACTTCCCGAATCTAGCAAAGGTAGGGAGGATACTGGAATAGGTTGTGCAGTTGAGCTTTAGACCACCAGCTGTATCGGCTCACATGTTTATACCTTTTTTTTAAAATATTGAACCTTTTATCAGCACGGACTTGATCAAGACATCCTAATTTACCCTTCACTATCTGTACAACTTGTGTTTCTTTTGTATGTGCGCATGCAGAACAAAAGAAACACAAGTTGCACAGATAGTGAAGGGTAAACTAGGATGTCATGATGTAAGTCCATGCTGATAAAAGATTCAATATTTTGTATATAATTTGATTTATCAAATTTGGTGGCAACTTTTCTGATACACACATTTTCCTCCATCTCCTGAATAATTGAAAATAAAATAAAGACATCATCAATATGCCACAATGCACATCGGCGTCATTCATAATGGAAAAAAGCCCCCCTTATTCATTGCAATCAGTCATCACCAAAGATGTGATTGACACACTATAAATATCTGAAAAAAGGCAAGGAAAGATACAAATGCAATAAAAATCGGGCACATGAACTGAAGCAATCATCCACAGTTGGTTTAATTTGCATGATGAGAAAAGAGGCTTTAGCTACAAACGAGATCGGCTTCATCACTTACATAATCAGGAGTTTCACTAACATTGCAACACTTCTTCAGAATATTTTGAAAAATACACAGAACGTTGAAGAAAATGATCATTCATCAGTCGCATCGCAACCCCACGAACTGTAGATTTCATTCCTAGATGTCTTGATCAAAGAGGAGATATTTCGCTAAAAGTGAACGGTTTGCGGCCTTCAAATGACGGCTCAATAACAAGTTGCATCAAAAGTAGACAAGGGGAGCAAAAACCCTCGTGCACTTTCGCATAAACATTTGGATCACCTTTTGCCCTATACGTAAACGTGCAATATCGCCATGTGTAAGGTAGGGATTCATTTTGCACAAACATTGCGTTTTCGCATTATTGACTTTAGTCAATCTCTCTTTAATTGCAGAAATGTGAAGTCATACATCATGGTAAAGCATCTATATTGTTTGTTGATGCAGCCCCACCAACATAAGAGACACACACTAGAGAAAACTAGTCAAAACATTCAATAAAAATGCGCAGCTCTAGCTCCATACACCATCGCACATTAAAATTCCTTTAAACAATGCATTTCCGCCTTTGGTCACCAGATCCTCCATATGCGTATCACCGAATTCATTTCTGTCTCCCCCATAACGCATTCATGTGGGTACAAAGAACAAAATCACCATCAAAGTAGTAGCAAGAAGAAGCATACATTAGAAACATGGAAATATGCCCCTGTGATCTGCGCCTGAACAACACCACTTAGCAAAGAACCGAAATCAACATGGAATCCAAAATAATCTACATCATACTTTATTTTAGCATTAGATAACCCTTGCGCCAAATAGTGCCCCATCATGCGCTCTATGCTTTTGTCCTAAAGAAGAATGTGACCATGATTTGGTTCTGGCAGGGTGCATTCAGTTTATTTACAACTTGTTCTCATGTTTGAAGATGGCACAACATCATCCTCCATAAATGAGAATTAGTTATTTTATTTTTAAAAATTTAATAACTTCTCCAAACTATGTGTATAGGTATTCTTTTTAAACATCTTTAAAAACGTTCTCTTCTAATTAAGCCAATAGGCTTTTAGTATGAGGTTTTGTTTGCTGGGAAAGTGTTAGCCATCCAAAAAGAGAATCAGAAAAAAAAGCGGTTGAAAACTGGGCAATGGCATTTATTTAACCGGACATACATTTATTATTGCCAGTTGGAAAGATTACTTCACAGGTTGCAAATTCAAAGGGACATATGAATTATTCTGCCCTTGTTTTTTCTTGGATTTTTATCCACGCCGTTAATTTGCTTTATCGTTTTTCTTTACTCGGTTTGATGAGACAACTTCTTGCATAATTAAAACGCTTAATTGATTCGGTTAATGTCAATTTATTACTAGCATTGCATTAAACGAGGAGGTGCAATGTGTAGGTTTGTTAAATGTTAAAGAATAATATTATAAATCAAATATTCAACAATAATTAAGCTGATAGTCTAATCAACATTTATTATTGCCGGTTGGAAAGTTTCTCCATCATTTTGCTCATTTTGTGTGTCGTCCAGATCTAGCTTGTCCACTACTGCATTTTTTGTTTACATCCTTGCTTATTTCTTGCCCTTTTTCCATCATTTTGCTCATTTTTTGTGAAGTGTAGATCTACCTTGTCCACTACTGCGTTCGTATACTTCTCTTGGAGATTTGTTTGAAATTTGCAGGTGAGTGAGGTGTTTTGCTTTGTGGGTTGTAATACTGGTTTTTGATTCTGTTGTTTTCTTTAGTTTTCTGATGTAATGTTTGGCGTGTGCTTGGGTTTATGGCAGGAAGAAGGTAATTTCTTTGGCTTGTTTTCGTTTGCTAAATCAAAGAAGAAAAGGACAGAAGCTCTGGACATTTGTTTCAAATTTGCAGATGAGTTATTTCTTTATAAGTCTGCTAGGTGTGACTTAATAGTAAGGTAGAGCATTGCCACCAGGAAGGCCCAAGTTTAATTTGCCCTAGGAATTGGTGTCCATGCTCCTGTGCATCAATCAATTACAAAAGTCCAGGCATTCCTGGACCCCTATTAGCATCTTATGTCATGAGTAAACCACAAACATTGTTGGAGCCCTATTTGCATCTCATGTCCTATATCTATTAAACCCCAAATTAATGAATTTTAAAAAAAATAAAAATACAAAATTGATTTTAAGTCCCAGCTGATGTATTGTAATGTTAATGGGCACATTCACAACAAAATAACCCATGTTGACATATGAAGCAGAGTTGTGGTTGTCCATAATCTCAATGCCCGGGAGAGAAGAGTGATGCTGAACCTTCCATTCGGTCTGTTCAGTTCGAGGTCATTAAAGGTTAAGTCCAGTGACTGGTTCATAAAGGAAAGATACTGAGTAAGCAGATTGTAGGAATGGAAGAGTAGTAACCGGTAGCATGTTTATGACCTGCTGAAAACTATATATCAAATTTTTGCATCCCATTTTTTTTCACCAAAACCCCACCGTTACTTTATTCTCCAAAAACTCGTATTGTTGTTTTCATATATGCTATTATTGCAATACCTGGTATTAGATGCTTTAGCTGTTATAATATTCTTTTCTGAAACAATTTCTCTGTTACTTCAACAAAAAATAGGGGTGCCACATTTGAGAGATTGTCTTTCCACAAACAAATAGAATTAACACCTTTGCTTTTGCATCAATTTGCAATAATTCAACATCCTTTTAGAAGCAATTCTAGACATTATTGGCAGTTCTGTCCTTGAAGTATCAGGTTTCAGTACCTGAGTCTCCTATAACATATTTTTAGGCACCCCCAATATGTTTAATCTGATTCCCCAACAAACATCTTAAACCTGTAGGTGATGAAGGAAGAGCGAAAGGATAAAAAAGGTTTAGGATATGATTTAAGGATAAAGCATTCAAGCTATAAAAGAAAAGGATAGAAAAGTTGAAAGTTGCTGCTACAAATAGATAAAGGACGTGAGAAGAAAGCGAGACATTCAAACTATAGGCATACAATCTGTAGGAAAAGCAGAGATGACAATTCTATTTTCTATGGTTGTACATATATAGTGAGGCTTGGTGACATATATAATTTATGGGATGCTAAAATGTTCTGAATTTGGAGCCACTTTAGCAAGCGTCTTTGCAATTTAGTCAATAGTCATATACATTGTGTCAACAACCAGTAAAAAATATACATATACAACCATATACAATCAACAATAATTCAATCAACTTATGTGTATATGTATATGCATATGTATGTAGTTGACATATACAACCATCTACATATTCGATGGAATTTGCTATGGCGTTCATTATAGTTGCTCATTTACATATACATATGACTGCATATGTATATTATAGTTGCTCATATACATATGGCGGTATACATATATATGTGTATGTATATGTATATGTATATGGAGTTCCTTGGAATTTGCTATACAACCATATGTATATTCAGTTGGCATATGCAAATATACACATGTACACATACATATACATGGTTGTGTGTGTTTGAAATTTAAAACGCTGCAAAAATCTTGTCTCAAACTCAAGAATCTAGTAGCTCTTAAAACCACAATATTTTTACACCTTCCTTCCATTTATTGTACAAAGATTGATCCGGAAACTTAGGGAGACTGGTTTTTGTTTGTCTCATTTTTTAGAAAATTCTGCTTTGGTAGGGTTTCATTATATTTTTCGTGCAAACTGCACCCATTTTTCCTCATCACCATTGTTGATAGCATGACACAGTTTTGTGCAACATCTTGAAATAAGTCATTTGCCATGATTTTGGTGAATTATTTTGGGAATCCGTGCGCACCCAGATCACTTTTTGTTGTGTTTTATTTCCTTCTAAAACAAATATGTTGTTATCTGTTAAATGAAAGCATTGGTTCTGTGGGTTTATATGTTGTTGTTTTCATATATGTTATTATTACAATACCTAGTGTTAGATGCTTATTTATTTCTGTTTACGGTGAAAATGGATAACAACAATAATGTTGAAAGACTAAATGATTTCAACCACAAAAACCCTAGCCTAACAACAACAAAGATCCACCATAACATATGAAGATTACCTAAGACAATGCAAATCAAATGAAATCACAAAGATTATACCATATTATGTCCAATAGGGTTTGAATCTCCATTCTTCCTATCTCCATTGATCTTTCTTGATATAGTTGCTCTCAGATTTTATGTGTGCACAAGAGCTCAACAAAGAACGAAAATGTGGTTGCAAGTAGGATCGCATATGAAAGTTTGAATGCTAAGATGTTTGATTAGAATGTATATGTTCAGGGGGTTGATAATGAATGAAGCATCTCCTTATATAGAAGACACTATATGAAATGGAGGGATAAGATTGAGAGGTGTAAAAGATAAATGGTCGGCTATGATTAGAGGGTAGGTAGAGAAAATAATAAAATAATGAGAGGGTAGGTAGTGTATGAATTAAGAGATGAATGACATGTGTCATGGGTAGAAAAGGCTAATGAATTAATTAAATAAATAAAGATTTATTTAATTAATAGAGGAAGTGAGATCAATTAAATAAATAAGATATTTATTTAATTTAGGAAAAAGGATAATTTAAATAAATAAAGGTATTTATTTAAATGAGAAATAAGGCTAGAAGAGGATAAATGAATTAATTAAATAAATAAAGATTTATTCAATTAATAGAAGAATTAGGCTTAAAATAATTAAATAAATAAAGATATTTATTTAATTAGACTGGACAATTTTAGGTGTCTACAGTTTCTTCACGAGGAGATATTTTGAACTGTGAAATGAATCTTATGTTCATTGCTCTTCAGGTTATTTCTGTGACAATTCTCTTGACATAAATATTTAGGATAGAATGTTTAGCAACAACCTTTGATGCTATCAATTTATGGGATGCTTACATCTAATTTATGGCATACTGACATGTTTTGAATTTGGAGCCACTTTAGCAAGCGTCTTGACAATTCAGTCAATAGTCATACACATTGTGTCAACAACTAGTAAAAAATTTACATATACAATCATATACAATCAACAACAGTTCAGTCAACTTATATGTATATGCATATGAATGTAGTTGACATATACAACCATATACATTTTCAATGGAATTTGCTATGGTGTTCATTATAGTTGCTCATATACATATACAAATCGATGCATATGTATATTACAGTTGCTCATATACATATGGTTGTATATATATATATATATATGCGTATGTGTATACGTATATGTATATGAATATCCATATGAAGTTCCTTAGAATTTTCTATACAACCATATACATATATGCCATATAGGTTGACATATACATGTACATGCAATTCAGTCAACAAACATATACATGTTTGCTAAAGTGGTTGTGTGTGTGTATATATACATGTAGACATATACATATACATGGTTGTGTGTGTTTCAGATTTTAAAACGCTGCAAAAATCTTGTCTCAAGCTCAAGAATCTAGTAGCTCTAAAACCACAATATTTTTACATCTACTTTCCATTTATTCTAAAAAGATTGATCCAACAGCTTAGGGAGATTGGTTTTGGTTTGTCTCATTTTTTAGAGAATCCTGCTTTGGTAGGGTTTCATGGTATTTTTCATGCAAACTGTACCCATTTTTCCTCATTAGCATCGTTGACAACATGTCACAATTTTGTGCAGAATGTTGAAATAAGTGATTTGCCATGATTTAAGTGATTTTTTTTGGGAATCCGTGCAGAACCAGATCACTTTTTGTTGTGCTTTTTGTCATTCTAAAACAATTATGCTGTTATCTATTAAATAAAAGCATTGGTTATGGACAATGTGAAATTTAAAAATACATAACTCTATTTAGACTCCTAGTAATAAATAATTCAAGTTAGATTTCAAACATGCCTTACATTTGTAACTTAAAATTTTCATCGCGATTTGGTGTTTTACCTCTTTGTCAAGTTATCCAAATCTGGCCCGCATCCAACAACAAAATTCTCATAGGATTTGCCCTTGGTTTCTGGGATTCTGAAATTTCAACATAGTTGACCTCATCATGCATTGACAGGAATGACGACGATAACTTTTCATGACCAAACATGTTGGACAACAAGAGTTATAGTCCTACAAACAATTGTTATACAAAATATCAATTTGATTTCCTTTTACATTTAGTAGATTTGGCTAAAAGAAAAAAAAATTAATAGTAGCTCTATCCATCACACTAAATACAAACCCAGATGATAAAAAGTTTGAACCATTGTAATCATAAGTATTAGTTATGTATGTATATAAGTATCTTAAATATAATTTAACAAAGAGGCTAGTGAATCGTATTAAAAATCAAGCACACAAAAAAAAAAAAAAAGTTTATTAACACTTTGATCTACTTATTTTTCATGGTATATTACCAAGAAATCCTAGATTTATCATAAAATTTTGGTGATATTTTCATTTTTTGATATATATACCCTCTACCCTGTGATTCTTTCCTCACTCTACTCGTCTCTATTGAATCTGCAATGCTGTCAACAACAACAACCAACAATTTGCAGTTCTTCTCACTTCTTTTTGAATCTGTGATCTGCCTTAGTTTCTAATTAAATATTAGCCTATGCTAATTTCAAACTAGTCGCAAATGCTTATTGTACTTATTTGGATGTGTATTTTGATTTTTCGATTTCAATAAATTTTATATTGGATAGGAACTTTCAGCTAGGTGTTTGTAATCCTCTGTTTGAATATGCTCAAGAAGGGTTTTTGCTTTTTATAACTTATTAATATATTTAACCGATGAATAATAAATATTTCTATTTAAGGATAAGTTTTATAAAAAATCTAGAGATATGTTTGGCAATGTTCATTCCTAATGTACATTGCATTGCTTGTTTGATATTGCATATTGCCATGTGTACTTTAAAGGCAATTAGATAAGAAAATGTTTTCATCAAATTTAGAAATTGTAATTAGGAAATATTGTCTTAGGCAATAGGACTACATTTCAGCTACATCTTCTATCCCATACAGACAACTCTCACTCTCATGCACAATAGCTCTTTGCTCATGCAAGCTTTGCTGTCCAAATACATTTTCTTGGAGACTAATTCCTATTGTTAATCCTACCTTGTTCTAAATGAAGGGGAAACCTTAGAAACATTAAAGCAAAAGTAAATAGGCCCAGAATTCAAAAGACACATTAGCCATTTATAACATGACTAATAGGAACCAAGTCTGCACATACCCACCCAATTTAGCATCTAAACTAAAACTGCCAAGTAAATCAGTATCAGAATGTGAATCACAAAAGGCTCAGTTTGCTCTGAATATTGGTCAGAAGGTTCAAATGAAAAGGGTAGGTAGTTAAATGGGTGTGCCCCTATGTAGGGTGTCTCAATGCCAAACGTTATGTACTGAATTTGTAAATAGGCTTAGAGTTCAAAACACACATTAGCCCTTTATAACATAACTAACAGGAACCGAGTCTGCACATACCCACCCAATTTAGCATCTAAACTAAGAACTGACAAGTAAATCAATATCAGAATGTGAAACACAAGTTTCACATCAACCCCCAATCATTAGTGTAACATTGGACAAAAAAATTATATCATTAGATCATTAACTTTCACCATTGTCATGTCTGTGGAATTTCTACATTTTACCAAGTACACTACAAATTGTATTTGAGAAATTATTTTGTTGTGGTAGAGATGGTATTCTAGAATATTTGTTCAAATGGATCCCATCGAGTGACCCTGTTTCTCTTCTAATGCAGTGCCTTATATTTCTTTTTTCTGTTCTGCAATTAAGGAAATTATCTGATTTTCCCCCTTCAAATCTTGCATTCTTTTTCACTTTGGCCCTTGCAAAATTTGTAATATGTGAATGGTTGTCAGAAATATAGATAGGTGCCAGATTTAATTGTACAGTTTCCTGTAATTAGAAAAGTACTTGACTCTAGGAGCCATTTGTTGCATCTATGTGGCAATTGTTTATGGTCGATTATAGTAAGAGAGCCAAACTAGATTCATTGCTCGAATAGCTGTAACTACATATTATATACAACTAAACCTAAATATTGAACATCTGTGCATATATAAGTAATTAGAAATTTACTTGAGTCTAGGAGGCATTTGATGTATCTATGCACCACTTGTTTTATCGTCGATTGGAGTGATTTTTGTTTTTTATTTTTCTAAAACTCTTGAAATGTAGAGGAGGGTATTCAAAGTGTTCTTGATAAGTGGTTGTCTTCTAACTCTACATATACATTGGTGATTGTAACTTTAAATTTTCATTGCGATTTGGTTGGACTGGACATTTTCTCTTAACCCCAAGTGCACTATGTGTTGTTCTTATCGTTAAAATATATACACTTATGTTTATTGTTGTGACATAGACTTACTATTTCACCGTACAAAACCTCATTCCTCATCTCTCGAGAACAGTTACCACTATGTCATCTGCGATAGCCTCTCCTGATGCCTAAGAACAACCTTCTGCAGACACTTTGGTGAGCTTATTTATTCATATGTTTTCTCATATTCATCTTATTTACAAACATTATATCTCTATTTGTTCTTTTCTTTTGCAAAGCATTCTCATCCATCAATGCAAGTGCATATACCAACATATGTTACTGTTTCAAGTATTTTTTTACATCTGTTTATGTATTTAAATATATAAATAAATTGAAAGAGGTATTCTCTGCATTGTCCTTGTGCATTTGCATGAGTGAATACATCAATCTATAAACTATCCATGCACACAAAATAACATCTATAAAGAAAAGTACACATAGATAGTAATACAAATTGGAAGCTCCAAAAAAAAAAAAAGGCTGCCATACCCATGCCTATGCATACAAATGTACATGACCTTGTGTATCTATTTGGTTGTCTTCTATTATCCTTGTAGTAAGTGGAACCACAACTACAATTGACCCCACATGCAATCCTCTGCATCAACGCTAGGGATGATGTCCCCTCTCCAGTACTTCATCTTTTGTCTTTTGAAAAATTGACAGTCGATGAAGATGACAGTGCCCGATATAGGGTTATTTTGTCTGATGCCATGCACATGCAATTGGCGATCCTCCCACCTAAGTACAATGATTTGCTGCTTTCAGAGATATTAAAGATAGGCTCTATCCTATCATTGACAGCTTATGCTTGTAGAAATATTTGGAACTCGAGGTAGGGCCCTCTATATGTTTTGCTGGTTTGTTCTTGGCTTTTCAAATCTCCCTTTGCACACTGTCTAGATTATTCAACCTCTTGTTTTGTTCGTTATACAAGACTATAGTAATATTCAGCCTTGCTGTCAATTTTACAAATTCTCCATTGCTTGGAAAACCTAGATACTTGTTTAAATAGCAAGAACAACCAATGTTGGGTCGAGATACACCTACCGCAACTAAACGTTCCCTTAAATTTGGAATACACCTCCCACCTGTGTAGCACAAATCTTCTGTTAATATCAGCTCGATTAAAGCCTTGAACCCCTATCAAAATAAATGGACGATAAAAGGGCGTGTGACAAACAAGAGGAAGATGCATCGGTATAGTACACCAAAGTCCACTAGCCAAGTGTTTAGATTTGACATGATAGATGATGAAGGTACTGGAATTAGAATAACTTGCTTTGGTGATGTAGCAAAGATGCATTATCATAGGGTTGAAGCAGGAACATATTATACTATATTGAAAGGTTGCATTAAAGAAGCTGACACAAAATGGAATAAACTTAACAGTCATCTTGAGATAACTTTGGACAACAATTCAATATTGAAGCGTTGTGATGTTGTTGTTGATAGTGAAGGAAATAATTCTTGATTCACACCAATCAATGAAATTACACATTGCACCAAAAACACTTTAGTTGATGTTATTGGTATTGTAGTTGCTATTGGAGACCCCTCAATTATTCGCAGAAAAGATGGAAGCAAAGTAACAAAGAGAATTGTCAAAATAAATGATGTCTCAACTTTTACTATCGATGTTAACTTATGGGGACCAACATGGCAAGGGCTAGGTGAAGATTTGAAGAGCATGCATGCAACCTAGACAACTATTGTCCTTGCAGTCATAAATACTCGTGTTGGTTATTTCAATGGAAAGGTGATCAACACAACCACAACAACAACTCTAAATATAAACCCTTCTATCCCTGAAACAGAGACACTTATGTCAAGAGGAAAGATTCCAGATGACCTTTTACCACTGTCGTGTGTTGTTGGACAACTTAACTCACAATACAGTAGGATGACAATCACAACTGTTTTAGAATGTACAAGTTTTCTCTCTGAAATAGTTGAAACTACTATTAGGGCTATTGTGAGAATCATTAAAACTGATTCTTTTTGCTATCCAGCTCGCCCTTTGAAAATTAATGGCAAAGAGTGTAAAAATAAATGCATCCAACAAAATGATAATGTATGGTTTTGTTCAAGATGTCAAACTCATGTGCCAGAATGCAATTACAAATACTTATTGCAGATGAAGCTCCAAGATCATACATGCACTCTTTGGGCTACTACCTTTGATGAGGTTGGCACAAATCTACTACAAATATCTGCCAAGGACCTTTACATGCTGCAATACGATTTGACTACAGAGAAAACACCTCAGACCATTATCAAGGGTGTCCTTTTATCTTGCTTTATTTTCACACTCTCTGTTACAATAGACATGTACAATTTAGAGCCCAGACTCAAAGCAACAATTACCAAAGTTGCGAATATTAATTTCCAGGCTTAATGTACTCTTCTGCTTGCAGAGATTGCTCAGATGAGTGCAAATGCACAGTTGAAGACCAATTAGATAGTGATGCTTTTCATGGGCCTTTTGATCTTCATAGAATAGATAACTTGTTACTAGTTTTTGGTGGTAATTGACAAACATAACTAAATTTTTGATGGTTGTGTATATCAACACTATCTGAACTCATGTTTTTCTTGCCTGCTCGAAACTTTTGGTTTTTGTCATTGCTTTTGTTCTAAAATTCTCCAAAAGTTGCTTCTACTTCAAGTTGTTCATGTTTGCCAGAATTGTTCATCTTACCTAGTCAAACCAATTCTTGTTTTGTTTTTCCATGCTTCCATGCATCTAAAATATATTAATTGCAATTTTGCTTCTTTGCAACTTGTTATCTTATATCCTTTTGTACCTTTTTATGTTGTGTTATTATTGAACGTCCATGTTTTCCAAAAATTCTTAATTTGTATATCTATATTTATACTACGCTGTAAAAACATAATAAGAAAGAAACCATACAGATTACACATTGGGGCAAATATTAAAACAAGAACCAATAGTTCAATCTATGTTGTTTGAACAAATTTCCTGACCTCGAAATCATGATTTCTAAATTATGCTATTCCACCACACTATCTCTGCCCAATTGAAATTATAATCTGCAATGTCAATGACTTATACAATGTTGTTTATATTTACTGTTATTAAATATTCAAGGCATTTAGTTGACCTATCTCTTTTTTTTATTGTAATATTTTGAATCCTTTTAGATATGTTCTAATGCTTGGTCCAAACACACTTCTGCTTCTCATTAATGTTGAACTATAAATTAAAATGGAGATTTTGAGCATCCTTGCCAATTCACATACAGTTAAAATTTAGGTTCATCAGCCTTTTCCTCTTTTAAAAACAACAACTTTCATATTCTTCTTTGTATTCATTCAGTTTATGCAAATGCCTGTTGCCTTACATGTTCTCTCTAGCGTTTATCGGTATGCATAAACATATACATCTCTATTTATGTATCACGATATACAAAGATACATATAAATTGCTATATACATTTACATATATTTCCATACACATACATGCATACATATGGTCTTGCACAACTGCATACTCGCATACATACAACCACATATGCCCCTGTATACATGTACATACAAAGGCATACATTCACAACAGATATATATGCACATGAATAATCTTATATATCTTGAAAGTTGTGGGTCTGCATATGTAAGTAGATCTGTGTGTAACATATTTTTTATGTGCATGCATGTATCAATGCATGGATGATTATATGTATGTGTTTGTGCTTTTGTATAGAAATACGTACACATGTATGTATATATCATGGAAATTGGTATATACATTTATAAAAAAATTCATACACATACATGCATACATATATTTTTACATAGCTACAAACTTCCACACACCTATAAACATGTACATACAAAGACAAACACTCACAGCAGATATATATGCACATGCACAACATTGTATATCTTGAAAGTTGTGTGCCTACATATGTAAGTAAACTTGTCTCTAACCATATTCTTTTATGTGCAGGCATGTCTCAATGCATGTATAGTTATATGTATGGGTATGTGCTTAAATTTTGTGCAAAAGTATTTAACATATGCAATTGAAAGATTGCATCAAATAGAAGTTTCAAATAAAACTACATGGATTAGAACGTAGACACTATTTTTAACAGTTGTTTCTTCCACACTTAGAATCTTATATGCTCTGTTCATTTAAATTGTCTAAAATATTAATGCAGACCACAACGCAAGAATGCAATCTTAGGAAAGCGAAAAAGAGAGAACAAAATTGTTGCTATTATGCAGAATATAGAGAAGAAATCTCTAAAAAGTGTCACTTGGAGCGAATGAAACACAAAATGCTCTTACCTATGCTTGCACCATGCGAAACCCTGCAGATGATGGATTCAGATTCACTTATTCTGAATCAGAACCTTCCTTTATCATGTGGCCAGACCAACATTGTATCACAGCAAATACAACAACCTTCCTTGAATAGTAGCAAACTACAAGAGAAACATGCAACACAAAACATGCAACCTCTATACCATCAGACAATATTGCAGACTACAACAACACAACAATGCACAACAAATTGTTTTTCTTCTATAGAGTACATTCAAACATTGCAAACCTTCCGCCATCGCATTTATTCATGTTCCATGCTTCAAACATGTAGTATTTGTAAGGAAAGATATATTGGAATGGTAATACGCAGGAACCAACATCATATTATCTGTTCAAGGTGCTTTTCTAAAAATGGTGTTCATTGTTTCTCTTTGGCAAATAACTTAGACCCGGGCGAGCAACCCGTTGTGTTAAAAAAACTTACCCAAGTAGAGGATATGCTTATAGCTAGGGTTGCTCCTGTTTTGCAAGTTAGACATGCAAGAAGGGGCCAATACAAATACACTGGTCACACTATAAGTTTTCCCAAGATATTTTAGAAATTGCAAAGCTTTTGCCATGAAAACTAAAAGACCTTGAAGTTCTTATTGTCCACTAAAGTAATATACAAGGCAAAAAATATGATTGTTATGTAAATAAATTCCATGTTATGGATGCATTGAGTTATAAAATTCAACATGACCAATACTATAATGATGCTGTCATAGACTTTAATGTTGTCAACTTGCTTCTTGATACTACAATAGATATATCAAATATGCTGCACTCTTTAGAAGAAGATCCTGATGTAACAACTATTCCACCAACAGAAGACCTCCTTGACAATTGCAATGAATATGATGCAGAAATTTCATCATCTTTTATTCCAAAACTGCCTGCTCCAACTCATGAACTAGATACAATTAAGAGAACCTTGCAGTTAGATGCTGATACTGATAATAATGTGCCTTGGCCTGAAATAAACTTGTCTCCGATAAATGAATATAATACGATAGGCTTGTTGAGCATGGCATTCCCAACCCTTTTCCCATCTGGAGTTGCACTTCCACTGCAGCCACGTATCAAACATTTTCATTTACATGAATATGCTCTCCACTTAATGAGATATGCTGATCAAAGATTTGGACAACATGTTAGATTTTGGTAGTACATTTACAATCTAATTATAAGACATCGTTCGCAACAATTTGTAGCTATCTTCATTAGAACTAATTTGGAAGAACCTATCCCAACCACTATGGAAGCACTTCATGAATGATTGCAAAACACTCCTGATGATCAGTTGCCAAATCAATTGTTGCGATTTGGTGCAACACTTCGAGGCACTCGTGCATATTGGAGTATATCTAGAAAAAAGCTTACTGCAATGATCTTCCAATTGGGGACCCCAACACTATTCTTTACATTGAACTTAGATGATACTAAATGGCCTGATTTGCATAGGCTTTTCTCTGAAAATGATAGCCAAAACACACAGTTTACAAGAAAACAACTTATAGACCATGTGATCTGCAATCCACATATAATAACATTATACCTTCATAATAGATTTACAATATTTTGTGAAGAATTTTTTCAAAAGTTGTTCCAAGCAAAGGATCATTGGTATAGGTATGAATGGCAACACCATGGCTCAGGACATATTCATGGCTTCTTATGGCTCTCTGGAGCACCAAATATGGAGACCATTGATTGGATAGATGATAATGAGGTCCAAATGGCAAAAGCCTTCTTCGACAAATATGTTTCTGCTTGGAATCCTCACAATGCAGCAGACCGGATGAATGCAATACACTACACTGCATTGGATGATCCATGCCTAGCTGATACAAAAAAAAT
Organism: Cryptomeria japonica; assembly: GCF_030272615.1. Classification (NCBI taxonomy): domain Eukaryota; kingdom Viridiplantae; phylum Streptophyta; class Pinopsida; order Cupressales; family Cupressaceae; genus Cryptomeria; species Cryptomeria japonica. Next base: position 520,652,200 of record NC_081408.1, on the reverse strand, counting down.
CTTCACCATAGATGCTGCATTGGATTATGCCGCATTACTTAATACTTTACAGAGACACATAAAATGCATAGAACATACATGCCTCAGGAAAAAAGGTCCCACATTTGAATGTCGTTACAAAGCTCCATGGGTTCAACAAGAGATGTCTACGTTGACAGTTGATAATGACAACAACCCATGCTATAAACCTGCAAGGAATGATGATTGTTTGAATATTCATAATCCTTGGATGCTTTCACTATGGAGAGCTAATATTGATTGTCAACTAGTCACTTCAAAAAAAGCTGTCCTCCAATACATTTTAAAGTATGCTTCCAAATCAGAAAATAAATCGCAATCCTATATTGAAATGCTGAAAATGATAGTGAATACAACTAAATCTGAAGATAGCATCTTATTAACATATCAGAAATTTATGATGGGCATAGTAGCAGACCGTGATATCAGTGCACAAGAAACTTGCCATATGTTACAGAAATTGCCTCTTGTAAGTTGTAGTCGACAATTTGTCTCTCTAAATGTTGGCAGAAAAATACTGCATCGTGTCAGAAAATCAAATAATGGAACCGACCTTTCCACAACTTATATCCATGCTTATATGCAACGCCCTTTTGAATTGAATGCAACAAGTCTGCTACAATCAACACAAGGGTTCTCATATAATTCTCAACGCAAAAAATCAAAATGGCACATCAAGGATAAAAAAGCAATTGTGACTGTATATCCTCAGTTTAGAGAACCTCCAGATGAAGATACCAATGAGTTCAAGATCTTTTGTTGGTCTGAACTGCTGCTATACGAACTGTTTCATGACATCCCAACAGAAATAGGAAATTCAAAGGAGCAAATTATAGAAAATTGGAAAAACTTTTAAAAGATTAATTACAACCATTTGGACAATCAACAAATTATAGATGATTGCAACCCTCCAAATGAATATGACATTGACAATAATGGTTCTCAACATCAAGATGGTACAAATCTATACGAGTGGGAGTTACTCTCACAAATGGGAGCTACAAATAACTTTGCCCAAAATGATCTGCAAATGCTAGGCCGTCGTGATTACGATATTAACTACTTGTGGGGAGCAACTATTGTGGATGATCAATTAGACTATACTGCTCTTCAATTCATAGCTGCAAGCAAGCTATAATTCCAACACACTAGCATGCAAATCTCAACATAGGACACACAAAAAATTCAGCTATCACCTAAACAAAAAGTTGCGCTCAACATTATTCTACAACATCATAATAATCAATCTACAACAACACCTCTATGAATGATTATTCAAGGCACTGTTGGAACTGGTAAATCATTTTTAATAGATTGCATTAGGAAACAATTGAACATATCTCCAACTGTCATGACAAACCCATTGCTTGTTTTAGCACCACCAGGTGTTGCTGCATTTAATATACAAGTGACAACAATCCATGCAGGGTTGCACATACCTATAAGAGAAATGCATCCTTTAACGAGGCAATCATTAATGACATTGCAAGAACAATTGAAACATATTAAATATATTTTGATAGACAAAATGAGATTTTTAGGCCCAAAATTACGACTGAAGATAGATAGCCATTTGCGCCAAGCATTCCCTAACAATTAGCATGGAAGATTTGGTGGGGTGTCCATAATTCTTGTAGGTGATCTTGCTCAACTTCCCCTTGTAATGGATAAAGCTATATATGCATCGCACTCTACAACCCTCAGTTTATGGCATTCTTTTACTATTGTTGTAACATTGGACACTATTTTCCGCCAACAAGGTGCATCTATAAGACAACAGCAATTCAGAACACTCCTTCAGAACTTAAGAAATGCTGACGCACTGCAACATAATTGGCAGTTTCTGATGTGCCAAACAAATGCAACATTAACTATTCAACAAAAGAAGGATTTCAACTCATCAATCCATTTATTTGCAACAAATGAATCTGCACGGTTGCATAACAGGAAAATGCTCAAAGAATTAAATTTGCCTGTCGCTCTAAGTTTAGCTAAAGTTGGTAAGCAAACAAATACTGAATATGACAATGATGAACAACTACCATTAGAAGTATTACTTTCTATAAATCAACAAGTGATGTTAATAGCTAACTTGTGGATTGAAGTTGGCCTTGTCAATGGCGCTATTGGTCTCATAAAAACAATTGTATATGAAAACAATACAAAACCACTAGACTTGCCAAAATATGTGGTTGTGCAATTCAAAGATTATAATGGACCTCCATGGGATATAGTGCATCCAAAAGACATACCCATTTTGCCAATAACATGAGACAAACGTACGTAAGTGCCTTTGACAATGTCTTGGGCCATCACTATTCACAAATCTCAAGGACTTACATTAGACAGAGCTACAATAGACATAGGTAATACTGAAAAGCAAGGACTCACATTCATAGCTATTTCAAGAGTGAAGACAATTGATGGGATACGGATCGAACCACCATTCTCTTTTGAAAGGTATTCCAAACTGCAAAATAATGCTTATACAACCATTAGAAAGAAAGAAGAAACTCGTTTGCACCTGCTCTCTACCCAAACAAATATCTATTCAACTTAAAATCTTCTAGTCTAGAACCATCTTTGTTACATTCCTCTGCTTTCAACAAGGTAATTACAGTTTTACATGGTCTTATCTCTTCAAAACATGTACATTCTTAATCGTCCCTAGTACTAATTCTTTTGACCTCACTGTTCATTTTAGATTGCATTCATTCTAAGACATACTCCATGCTGCATTGAACACTACACACAAGTGTTCCTATCTATACAGACTACAATGATTATCTAAAGCTATATTAGGTATAACATAGCTGCAACACATTGCCCATTCACATAACTCACTGCTCCAACATAAACAACTATCTCAGGTATGATATGTAACTTTTATTGCTTCAAATATACTCTGTTAACAAATTTTTATGCTCCAACATTACTTTATGTCACTTTTATCTAACTTGCCTCTTTGTAAGACAACTACAATACACTGCCTCACCACTTCACTCATTGTCAATCAACCGTTCAATGCAGTTTTCTCCTGCACAATGCAGGTATACATACTTATCAAACATACAAAGTTTACATTATCTTCTTTTTATGTGGCCATGTAATTCTTTGAAGGCATATTCAATGCTCACTTCAAAATTTATTTTCAGTTTCTCTATATACATTAATACGTAGTACAAAAAATACGAAGAAATATGCAAATAAAAATTGCAAACCCTTACCAATGGCTTTTTACAACATCAATTATTCACTGCTCGAACATATACAACTATCACAGGTATAATATTTTACTTTTATTCCTTCAAATATACTTTGTTGATGATTTTCTATGCTCCAAAACTACTTTAACCCTAATATGTGTCATTTGTTTTGAGGTTACTAAAACATATGTTTTTAAAATGTATCCTTCAAACATATTAAATCATAGATGGCCAGTTTGATGTTCTCGTTCTCACTTTTCAACTTATCACTAGTTGTAGCTGAAATGTGTTATCAATATCAATTATACAAAGTTATACACAAAAAAATCACTACTATGCTTAGTTTGTTCTTTTTGTCTGCAAAACATGTGTTGCTCAACCCTCAATTAACTTTGTAACTCTTTTGACACTAAAATGAATATATTTCTAATCTATTTTAAACTTTATACTAGTCAAACATTTGTGATACAATCTAATTTGAAACATCATCCTGGTTGTACTGGTGCTCCAACATTATACATCTATGTGAAGTTTAAGAGCTTTTATTAATGCCATTGTTAGAGGAACTATGTATTATACTTGTGATAAGTTTTGTTACAAAAATGTCTGTTGCATTCGAAACTCACTGCTCCAACATAAACAACTATCCTAGGTATGATATTTACTTTTATTGCTTCGAATATACTCTGTTGACAAATTTTAATGCTCTAACATTACTTTATCTCAGTTTTATCTAACTTGCCTCTTTGTATGATAACTACAATACATTGCCTCACCACTACACTCATTGTCAATCAACCGTTCAATGCAGTTTTCTAACGCAAAATGCAGGTATACATACCTATCAAACATACAAAGTTTACATTCTCTTCTTTTTATGTGGCCATGAAATTCTTTCAAGGCATATTCAATGTTCACTACAAAATTTCTTTTCAGTTTCTCTACCTACATTAATACCTAGTACAAAAAATATGGAGAAATATGCAAAAAAAAACTGCTTTAACCCTGTTATGTGTCATTTGTTTTGAGGTTACTTAAACATATGTTTTTTAAATGTATCCTTGGAACATATTAAATCATAGATTGTTAGTTTGATGTTCTCGTTCTCACTTTTCAACTTATCATTGGTTGTAGCTGAAATGTGTTGTCAACATCAATTATACAAAGTTATACACTAAAAATTTAGTAATATGCTTAGTTTGTTGTTCTTGTCTGCAAAACATGTGTTGTTCAACCCTCAATTAACTTTGTAACTCTTTTGACACTAAAATGAATATATTTCTAATCTGTTTTAAACTTTATACTAGTCAAACATTTCTAATGCAATCTAATTTGAAACATCATCCTCGTTGTGCTCCTGCTCCAACATTATGTATCTATGCAAAGTTTAAGAGTTTTTATTAATGACATTGTTAGAGGAAGCTATGTATTACCTAATACTCTTTTCTTTTTGCACTTTTCTACTCATTATGTGGTTATTTTAAAGCAAAATAAGGCACAGGTTGGATATGTTCCCTTGTGGTAAGAACTACTATTTACAATAACGGTTAAACTTTCATTCCTTTAGACAATAAGTGCAGATTGTAGATTCATTGTATTTGACTATTTCTTTCGAATGCAACAAACACTTTTATAATAAATCTTCCAATGAAATCAATTAATAATCATAGTTCTGTTTGCCATGCCACTTCAGTTGTTTTAGCACATGAGTTGTATATATGTTGAATTTGAGATATTGAACATATTTCTTCTTTTTGTTGCAGAGATAACTATTAACAAAAAACAACATACCCATGCTCCCATTCGGTACCAATAACAAGCAAACAGTTTCAAGTCATTTCCAAATTCATACTTCATATGTTCTTTGCAACTTTACAAAATTAATCCTTCTGACGTCCCCTCCTTCAATGCAGGCAAAATATTTTGATCAACCAAACTAAATAAGTTTTTCTATTTCACCAATATCCTTTCATTTTGTTCCACATATTTCAGGTCGTATTCCTTTTACTTTCTTAAAATAATTTAAAATTGCTCATTATAGTTATTTGCCACTTTTAGCATTCTTTATTCTAGTGTTTTATCTCCCCATTACAAATAGATTTAATTGTTGTTTTCCTTCAACATTTCCTTAATTCTGCAATGTTCCCATTCCGCCCTCTGCACTTTATTTTATCCCTTCCATTGACATTGTTCGGTTCTTCATCAAATTCAAAAGCATTACATGGTGACATATAGTTTCAAAAGTCTCCTATTCTCCAGGCCTCTACACCTGTAAGTATAAAACTATCTTAGGTATAACACAGTTGCAACACATTACCCATCCACTTCACTCACTAACTACTTTATCTTGCTTTAATCTCACTTACCTCTTTATAAGATAGTTGCAACCTATTGCCTATCCACTTCAATCACTGTCAATCAACCGTTCAATGCAGTTTCTTCCTGCACAATGCAGGTATACATACCTATCAAACATTCAAAGTTTAGACATATAATTAAATTTTACTGTGAATTCCTTATTATATGCCTTTTACTTAATTTACTTGGATTCTTATTTTGTGCATTTCATTTTAGAATACTCTATTTTTAAATATATTAGCTTGCGTCTTCAACACTAACATCTATATCCACTTTTTTTGCATGCCCTATATGTTGCTATACTGAAAATCTCACAGATAGGATTGCTAATATGTTCCATTGGTTACCTTGCACTTTCAAGCCTCAACTCTCATGCATTGTAAGTTTTCCTTGCACCTTCTTCCCTCTTACTTCATTATTTCTCTTGTCTCATTATGATACTATACACCTCTTCTCATTGATTATCAATTGCCTACATTCTCATCCTTATACAATTTGTTTTTCTATCACTGAAATACACAAAATAGGTACTTTGCATTTCACACGTATCCAAACTTCACCGGCCACCTCCGTCAACATAATAATTTTATAGTAGACACTCTTATTTTCAACTCTATTTCTTACACATTTTTAATCATCATTACATTTAAAAACTCTTTGTCTACAACATGTACTTCGTCCATCTATATCACAAACCTATGACTGTGTTGTCTTTACAAAATTTGCAGGCAGCAAAAAAACAACTTTAGGATGTTTTGAAACTTCGTTGCATTCCAGATTTATCACACTAATTATGTGAGTTACAAATTTCAATTAAATATTTTACATTGCTCTCATTTTCTCTCTTGTTATCTTTTCCATTTCACTTGAATAATTAATTGCTTTCCAATTCCTTTCTTCCATTTTAAATGCTAACATTAATTTATTTTCGCTTCTCACTGCAGGAACAATTGTCCTTGGGAAATTTTGTTGATGCGCCCTCCATGATAATCCTTTCCTACATTCAATTCTTCCTGCACATTTTCTAAGGTTCCTCTTTTCTAATTTTTGCTATTTTTGCACCAACTAATCTTTACATTTAGCATTTCTTACAGCTCCATGTTTTTTACACCTTTTCATTTTACACACTCTTCTCTACAGGATTGCACACCATACACACTACAATAATTACAAATTGCCTCTTACAATTCTATGAAGGTTGATGTACTTGATAGGCATCATATTCCTCGCCATGATGTGCAAAATATCTATTAACTTTTGCCCTTTCTTGTCAGATATTACTTGTTACTCCGATTTTGGCATGCCAAATGTTTTTTGTATTTATTAAATTATTTTATAGATTATAGCATTATAGTATTGAGTAGAAGTAAGACTTGAAAGATTTCTATGTTGCAAGTTTTACAACTCTTTCTACAGTGCAGTTTTAATTTGTATTTATTCTACTTTGGCAGGTCATCTGTTCGCTTTGTAGTACTGAACAAGAGGTAAGAAATTGATTTAACTCATCAACAATTTTAACTTTTGTGCTCAATTCTGTTGATCCATGTATTATGGGTTATACACGATCCTGCAATTTCGATGGGTGTAAGTTCAACAAATAACACTTTTCACAAGGATCTCTAGACATTTCGATAAATAAATAATTTGACTTGAGAAAGTTTTATTTCATGGTCCCAAACCACAAAGAAAAAGCCAAATTGAAGGAAGTAAATCTATTGTAACGTTCTATCAAGATAATACGTACTTGACCTCTTTATTGAGGAGTTTTTACCCAAAAGCGTTTTTCTACACATTGTGTTGTGTGAATATCTTATGTTGCTGATTTAAATCTCCATATGTATCGCAAAGTTATAAATTTCAGATTTGCAAGATATTTTCATTTTCGTATTGTAGTACTTTATGTTCATTTTCTACGACTTAGAAACACAAAATTGCTATCTTTTAAATTGAGTACCAGAAAGAGAATCTATCCATGTAGAAGCCATAAGGAAAAAGCATGATAGCATGTCCACTATTCTTAAGTTTTAAATGTGCCTAGAGGTTTGATAATCAACTTCTAAATTTACCAGATTTTGAAATATGCAAGCTTTAAAACTGATCGAGGGTTGTAATTTAAACAAAATTGATTGTGTTAGTTTCATGTTGTTGCTCATCAAGAAGTAAGTTGTTCTAATTTTGGTTTAAACCTTGCATATTTGGTTGACCATAACTTTTGCTATTGCAGATAAATGTAGTTGTTTGATTTCGTTGTAGTGGAGCTTACTTGGACATGAGCCATTAGAGATCTTACGGCTTTCAGCAGCTCTCTAAATATTTGATTCTTTAAGAAATATTTTTTAGCATGTGAGAACAGGTTGTTCTGTTAGATGAAAGTGTTGAAAATCATCTGGTCGTTAACATTCAATTTTTTTTAGAGGAGTTGTTTAAATCTGGACTCAGGCAATGACTATTTACAATTATTAAGGTTGTTACATTCACTATTTTTTAGTTCTATTTCTCTCTTCCATTCTTACTAGATTTAATTCAGCTATATCACTAACTTCACTTGGTATGCCCTTTAACTTAGTATAGTCTTTAACTTGGTATGGTCTTTTAACTATAAATATGAACATGTGGTCTTCATCTTGGTATGGTATTTTAACTACAAAATGAGACCATCCACTTCACACAAGTCACTGTTATGCTTCGCTGAACTGCACTATGTTTAACAACTGGATTCAATGAATGCCCATAATGTGTAAAAGAATGACATATAAAGCTTTCTTTCTTAAATCTTGTTTCCTTTTGAAGCTGCAAATTTAATACAATTTTAGCTATGTTCTTAAGACTGATGTGCTCAATTTGATAGTTTGTTGAAGCTTTTTCTATTTGGGTGAGCATGTTGTATAATTTATGAAATTTTAGCTCTTGTGCAAAAAACTTGCCCAATGTTATTCAATTTTAGTTGTGCTCTCAATTAATTGTGTTGAATTTGAGCAAAATTTAACCATTTAGTTATAAATCTTATTAAATTTTAAAAATTTGCTGCTTTCTTCCTCGTCGTTTCTTAAATTTCTCATTAAATTTTTATTATTTTGTATACATTCTTATTAATTGTTCTATGATGCATTTTTTAGCTATTTTGGTAAAACAGGGGTAAAATAAATTTAAGAAATTGATGGTTCCAAATGCTTCTTAAATATTGAGAGCTCAATTTGATTAACCGTAGTTTGAAAATTTCTAGAGATATTGTTAGAGTATTCGGGTATTTACTTGATTAATTAAACATTCTTTGTTTAATTATTTAAGTTCCCTTTATCTCTTTTACACTTAAGCTAACTTTAGGTACATATAATTAATTATTATGTGCAAACCTAGGTTTTCCCTTTTTAGGGTTTCTTGACCTATTAAAGGTTGAGTTCTTTCTTTTCATTGTAAGAATCACATTACATATTTTTGTGAATATTGAGCTCTCTCTTTTTGAGCATATTCTCTGTGTTTTGTATGTTCTTCAGATTTTGCTTCATTGCTTCTCCTTGTAATAGGTTATTCGGCTTGCAGAAGATCTTTAGGCTCCTGTGGTGTTATTTTTTCTCAACTCCTATATGGTATCAGAGCTTGGATCTGCAGCTGCCTTTTCTTGTTTTGAGAATTTTTGCTTTGGAAGCAAATCTGGGGTTTCAGGAATTTTTTATGTACCTAGGGTTTGAGATTTTTTTCTGAGCACTTTGGGCCTAATCGGACCTCACCATCGTGCTCAAAAGGCCCGAAAACCCCTATGGTCATATAAAATTTGACCTATTTTGGTTCCTGAGCCTCTAGGAGCAATTTTTTTCTCAGATCCAGGCCGTATGGCCCTGGCACACAGATCGAGAAAAAAAATTCAAAAAAATAAAAAATTTGCCTTTTTACGTCATGCAGGCCGAAATTTGCTTTTAAAAAAAAAATCTTTCAAAAAAAAAGTGAAAAAAAAAGAAGTTTTTGTTTCTTTTTAAGAAAATTTTTTTTTTTTGGGCAAAAAGTTTTTGGGGGCCCTCACGGTACGCAGGGTACCGTGGGGCCCCTGCCATGTTGCAGGCCCTGCAGGCATTGGTACAATGCCGTCACCTTCCATGCGGGCCCAACCCTGCCATCACCGGTTTCTCTACGGCCCCTGCCGGCAGTTACACCTGGCCCCCGACGGCCCTGCAGCCTCCGGTCCCCTACGCCGTCGCTTCCTGGCAGCCTGGCCTTCCGGCTGCGTGCCTCTTCGCTCCGCCGGCTGCGTACCTCTTTGCTCTGCCGACCCTTCTCTCACCGCCGGCCTCCCTGCGGTCCCCACCACCCGGACCACTGCCGGCTGCATGCCTCTCCGCTCCACCGGCCCTGCTCCCGCCGCCGGCCTCCCTGCTTCAGTGGTGTTCCTTTTTTCTGGCCGGCTACCGCTCCGCCACCAGGCCGCCACCCAGCTACCGCCCAGCCACCAGATCTCCGCTTGGTTGCCATCGGTGCGCCACCCACTTGCCATCGGACTACCAACAAGCAACCAGACCCCCTTTTTTGGCTTTTTCAGGGGGGTTTGGTTTTTTGGCCCTATCTTGGGCATACGGAGTCGGATTTTGGTGAACGAATAGGCATCGGAAAGTTGGTTTCGAGGCCAACCTCATGGTGTTGGTATTTTTTTTTCCAATTTTTCTATTTGACTGTGCTTTTTTGCAGTCAAAGTGAGGTCTCTTTTTTGCACTCCGGGAGACGTAGAATGAGCATCCGAACTCCGTTTTTCAAAAACTTTATATTTTTGGAAAGCTTCTGCTGTGTACTTTCCAGAAATATGAGTTTTATTTTCAGATTCTACTCCATGCATATTTTATTCAGTTTTTTGCTTTTCAGCACTCTGGTGGATATCGTGGTTGTTTCAGGTCCTGGGATCTCTTTTCTAAGTAGGGTGTCTTTGTTTTGATTCTCATTTCTATTTCCAATCTTCTTATCATTGTAGCATTGTATATATGCAAACGCACTGAGATAAAGTGCCATCATGCATTGTTTACTTGGAATCTTGCATATCTTGTGTCTTGTTGTACATGCACTGTTGATCAAGTGCCATGAGGGGGTTGATGTTTGCCTTTGTTTGCCATCTTCCTTTGTCAAGTGAGTGTTCCTTCCATGACATTCACCTCATGATGAAGTGTCTCAGCACCTTTGATGTTCTTGGTTCTTCGTCATGCAGTTGTTTTTGGCTGTCCTTTTCAGTGTTCCTGTCCCTCTCCCACTTCTGCATTATGGGGAGGTTTATCCTGTTGGTTCTAATGCTTCCGTGGTTCGATTGATCAACTCTTCAGGCTTTGGTTTCTCATGCCATCTGTATTTTCGATTTCAGTTGTTTTGCCTTGTTTGCCTCCTAATTCGAGTAGTGTCATTTGAAGGCACTCATGCCGATTACAGTCTTCTCTACCTGGTCATGTTCTAGTTCAGTGGATGTTCTTTAGATCAGCAGTTATTCTTCGACAGAGTTTGCAGGGTCTTCATGCTTCAGTGATATTCTTTTCCATCTCTTTTTGGAGTAGAGTTTTGATCCCATGAGGTTTTCTCTATTTCTCCAGTTCATAGAGATTTCATTGTATTTGGGTACCTGATCAGGCCTTGTTGCCAGGACCCATCTTTAATGCTTTCAGTAGCTGTTCTAGGTTTTAGCTTCTCCCTAAGTCTAGCTTAAGGGGGGGTGTTAGAGTATTCGAGTATTTACTTGATTAATTAAACATTATTTGTTTAATTATTTAAGTTCCCTTTATCTCTTTTACACTTAAGCTAACTTTAGGTACATATAATTAATTATTTTAATTAATTATTATGTGCAAACCTAGGTTTTCCCTTTTTAGGGTTTCTTGACCTATTAAAGGTTGAGTTCTTTCTTTTCATTGTAAGAATCACATTACATATTTTTGTGAATATTGAGCTCTCACTTTTTGAGCATATTCTCCGTGTTTTGTATGTTCTTCAGATTTTGCTTCATTGCTTCTCCTTGTAACAGGTTATTTGGCTTGCAGAAGATCTTCAGGCTCCTGTGGTGTTGTTTTTTCTCAACTCCTATAGATATTTTTTCTTCAAGTTCGATTCATTTACCGCTTTCCTGTGCTTCAATTTTAAAGTTCTAATATTCTTCTGTTACGTATTTTTTATTCACAAATATTGCTTATTTTTGTCCATTCTTGTTATTTTCACTAAATAGCTATTCAATTGAAATTTTCATTCAATTAGCAAAACTCATTTATTTTTGTATGATGTAATGTTTATGAGCTGTTTTGCTCTTTCAATTTGTGCTCTTCCAATGGTTTTGTTCAACCAGGATGCATTCAATTACATTCTAATGGGGTTTTTCAAATATCAGGGGAGAATTTTTTTTAGCAAACCTTTGCCTATTCGCTTCTCGTTGTGTGCACATAGCGTGCAACTGCTAGTTTATAGAAAGTTATCAATTTAGTTTGCCTTAAAATAATTCTTTTACCATGTAGTATTTATTTATATTTATTTTTTAATGATATTTTTAAAATAATTTTTAAAATTTTTTTATTGTAAATTATTTTAATCAAAGTTAAAACATATAACTCTTATTTTGAATTATTTTTAAAATACAATAAAAAAATTTAGATCTATATTTTTTATAAGATATAGTTAAGTAAAATTTTAATTTGAACATGTATCTTTATTAATGGAAGATGAAATTTAATAATAAATTTATTTTTGAAAAAATGTATATAAAACAATTTTTTACATGCAATCTCTAAATATTATATTTTTTGTTGCGTTGTCATTGTCATTGTGGTGTTTGTTTCTAGTATCATAGCTACCCACCAACAAGGACTTAGGACTAGAGGTGTTAAAATGGCCCAACTCCACTATTTTACTTGATATTTTCGCTACATTATTATGTGTTGACTCTCTAGGAGATGTTAGGACATTTATTATTTTGTATTGATTTTGGATAGAACATGATTTGTTTGATATGATACCATTTCATTTTGTGTGTTTTTTCTTGATTCAAAGATTTTGTTTCATTTGTGTTTAGATCTTTGCAAGTGGATGCATAATTGATTTGAAGCTATCACTTCTCAATTCAATCCTATGTTGCACAAAAAACATCATTTACTAATTAATAGAAACCAAAATAAAATCATTTTGCATGGCCACATGTAGAAATCTTCTTTCTGCACCGTCCACTCAAAACTCTCCTTATTTTCTCTCGCCTGCAATTGTGTAGGTGAAAGATTTTTGTGCTACTACATAACCTGTTCTTAAAAAGAAAGGGTTAAAAATCATTGGGATGTTCTTTAAAAAAGGTGGGTTTTACCATAGAAAAATTAATATTTTCACTTTTGTTTCTTATTTATTTAAACTTAAAAAACATTTGAGAAAAGATTATTTTAATTTTAATTTTGAACAAATTATTATTATGTTTGTTTTATTATTGATTTTATTTTTCAATAGGTTTTTCAATTTTTTATTTTTTTTAAGTTGAAATTATTGTAGAATAATTATATGTTGATTTTTTTTTAATTTATATAATATTTTTAATTTAAAAATAAAAAAATAAAAAAAGAAGTTTAAAATTTAATTATTTAATTATTTATTCATTTAATAAATGTATTATTCATTATAAGTTTTAAATTTTATTAATATTTGGATTTTGTATTTAATTTATTTTATATCAATTTTCTATTTCGATTTTAAGTTTATTTTTTAAACTTATTTGTCTTTTAATGTAATTACAAATAATAATTAAAATTAATAGAATCATTTTAATTTAAAATTATTTATTTTTTAAATCATTATTTAATATTAACACTTTCACAAAATGATAAATAATATATTAAACACCCATTTACTATGAAATAATCATTAAATTTATGAATAATGAATAGATATAATAGAAGAACTTAAGAAAATCAAAGCTAATGTCAATTAATTATAGAATGCACTTATCAACCCAAAAACTTACGTCCCTCAATGCTTTGACTACTACAAATAATGGTAATTTTGCCACTATCTTGATAAGGACCCATGTCTCTACTCTATGCTTTTTAAGGGCATTTTAAACAAATATTCACTTGCCATTTGCCAAATTTTCATTTTCTAAAGAAAGGTTATAGGTTTGAATTTTGTAGGGGTAGGGTACATATAACACATTTTTTTATCTTTTATGCTTTTTTTATCTCTTTATATCTCCCCCTCTGCCTCTATATCTCTCTTTGTCTCTCTCTCAAACTTCCTATTTGTCTCTATCTTTATCTCTCCCTCTGTGTTTCTCCATCTCTTTATATATTCATCTCCCTCTTCCCCTCTCACATTTATATCTATCTCTTTGCCTCTCCATATTTGTTTGTCCATATCTCCCTCTATCTCTACCTCATTGCTTATCCATCTCTTTTTACCCATATATATCTCCCTACCAATCGACCACATTACAACACTTGTATGCAAATAAATAGACCAAAAATTTCCTTAATTGACCTTCCAAACCTCAATGAAATAAGAGGAATCAATGAAATTAAGAGCAACAACATAAAGATATCACTTGCACTTCTATTGTTTTTTTAATTGGGATATGTATTTTCTCCCACTAAATGACCACCAATAATATGTAAGAGAAAGGTAAAAGTAATTAGAATGTTCTAGAATTCGGATAGAGATAAGATTAAAAGAGAAAAACATTAACTATTGTTCAAACTGGCCTATGACTTAGAATGACCAAGTAATTTGTAGAAATATTCTAAGACCTCTATATTGAAACATTTGTAATGGGTTAGAACATCAGGTAGTGTGTGATCATGTATAAGAATGAATGTAGCATTACATATGTAATGGATTGAAGTGACTAATGAAAAATGTGTTGTAGCACAGAAAATAATTTAGTGAGTTATTTATGCGTTTGATGTCTCGTGTAATTTCTATTTATTTTGCGTCCATCCACCTCCTACAAGTGGTATTAGAGCGAGTCAGTGCAAAATATCAAATGTTTCGGACAAAGCCACGAAGAGGATTTAGAAGAGATGTAGATTTTCACTGTCAAAAGTATAGATCACAAGGTTTTGGAGAGAATGTCGCTGAGGTCGAGCTGTAGCGGGAAAAAAAGAAGGAACATTTCTGAAGTTAAAGTCATTGTTGAGAAGAAAGGTCACTGTTTTTAATTTGTTCACAGATTTTCATCAGAAGATAGAGAAATTAAGAGATGGAGGTGAAAAATTAAAGTCTTGAAGATTGTGGGTGTCAAAGGAAGAGTAGTCAACAGCTAAAGGTAAAAAATGCATAATCTTTTTAATTTGCTATTTGAATAGATGAGAGAAAGTCAAAACAGCCTCAACTGTTAGAAAATTGATTACTGCAGTAAGACGCGAATTCAAAGAAGGTTGAAGGCATGCGAAGCTCCCTAGTAACAGAATTGTAATGAAGGTGAATAAGGGAGTTTAATTATTTGTTTGAATAGGAAAGATGGGTAAAAAGGTGAAGAAAGAAAATGAAAATTTAATTTTTGAAATGGATCTTTTAAGAAAATAATTAATAGAAGTGAAGAAATCTAAATCGGCTATGATAGCAAGTACAAAAGAGGGGCAAATAGAAAAATGTAAGCTTTTAGAAGAAATTTGTGATCTTGGAAAAGAGTTGAACAAAGTTGAAGAGAAAAATGAAGAGTTAGAGGAAAATGTTGAAGTTGTTTGCTGAGATTAAGAAAATGAATGAGGGATTAGAGGAATTAGAACAAAGAGTGAAGTTGTTTGATGATTTAGAAGAGAAACTAAAGGGAATAGAAGAGGAGAATGGTTTACACAAGAAGGAAACATCAAAATTGAATGCCTAAAGTCAAAGTCATTGGTTCGTGATGCTTCATGTTGTACAAAAGATTTTTGTTTGTCATCTAGTAAGTATGATTTTAAAATAGTTTACACAATAAGAAAATATCAAAATTGAATGAAGAAAATGAATGCCTAAAGTCAAAGTCATTGGTTCGTGATGCTTGTAGTACAAAAGATTTTTGTTTGTCATTTGGAAGTGTGATTTTGATGAAGTTGTTTGTGATAGAGATAAACACATGTTAGTGAATTTGAAAATCTTGTTGGATGTCATGATAATGCATTTGATTATGCAAAAAGTTGCTAGTTGTTATGATAACAATATTGGTTTGAAAATCATGGAAAGAATGCGTTATAGAAAATGGATTGTGGATGGAGTCATGGATTGAGTTGGCTAAAGATTATAGGTATGATAAAAATTTGTTCAAGTATAAAAGTTCATTTGTGAAAGTTGATAGCAATCAAGCAAGATGTGAATTTTCAAGAAGGACAAATATTTTGAGTCAAAGAAAATTATTGTCTAGCAAGACATATATAGATAGTGAGTTTAAAGGAAGCGCAAATTGAAGTTTTGAAGATTTGAAGGATTGTCGTAGTTGTTAGAGAAATACAAGAGGATGGCATCATCTGATTTGAAGATCATAAAGATGGTTTGAATTTCTCAAGCAAGAAAAGGATTTGAGGAAGTTAGAAGACTTGGTTATGGACAAAAGAAGACAATAGTCAAAAGCAAAGGAATTTGTGAATGTTGAAGCATTTGTGCTTGAAATTAAGGGTGGGTGCGATATGTAATTTCTCCCACCTAAATGACCACCAATAAAATGTAAAAGAAAAACAAAAGTAATTAGAATGTTCTAGAATTCGGATAGAGATAAGGTTAATAGGGGAAAAAATTAAATATTGTTCAAGTTGGCCTATGATCTAGAATGACCTAAGTAATTTCTAGAAATGTCCTAAGACCTCTGTGTATCGAGACATTTGTAATGGGTTTGAGCATCAGGTGGTGTGTAGCTAATCATGTATAAGGATGAATGTTGTCACATTCCAAACATATGTAATGAATTTAGGTAATTAATGAAAGATGTATTGCAACACAGAGAATAATTTTGTGAGTTATTTATTGTAGTGTCATAAAATTGCAACCCTAGCAATTTACGACTACATTAGGGTCCTCACGCATGCGAACTCGAATCCTCTAGACTGATCGGAGACCAAAGAGTGCTCGACTTGCGAAAACAGCTTCTTCCTTGGCCTTTGCATCACCCCGACTACATTCTGCCTTGGAGAAAGGGGTAGGACAGGGGCGTGGCACCACTGTCCCCTCTTGGAAAGGGGTGTGGTGCCCTTTTCCTCCCAGGACATGGGCGTGGTGCCCCTGTCCCTGCCCTATTTTAGGTCAAGACCCTTCCTAGAGCATGTCTTGTGGGTTGTGCCTCGGGTGGGAAACCTCCCCGATGTCGACCCGTGACGAAATTCAAATCCACCAACATGTATTTAAGGGGAATTTGTCCTCTCATTTGCATAAGGGGAATTTCGATAAGCTCATGTTGCATAAGCGATCAAGCATTCAAGTATTCTTTTCTAGCATTGAGCATTCTCAAGGCTCCCTTCAAGGCTAGGTGTTGCATTCAAGTCAAGGATTCAACCATTGAAGAAGAGATTGATTTCAACATAAAATTACACACAAGCATTTCTATCAACATTGCTACTATAACTTCCCTTGAGGTGATTAACAATTCAATCTTTCATTTACATCTACTTGCAAGTACTTTCTTTCATTACTTGGTTAATTCCAATCCCAACACATTTCCCTCTCTTTTCTATGTGTAGGTTGTAGGTGCATAGCTATACTTTCGGATTCAGGCTTCATTTGCAGAGGCAAAAAAACCCTTTTCGTTTGGCGGATTTTTTCGGAGGACCGTGTACATTCCCGCTACAGTCTGGACAACTTTTTGTCAAATTTGCAGGGCGACTTCGTCTCGACATCTTACTACCAAATCCAAGTGCACAACTTCATCCCATATTCCGATCTCAAGTTATAATCAATTCTTTCTCACTTTTGCACTACATAATCTAATCAGATCCTTTCCAAATCAAACAAAGGAAGAAGGGATCATCCTAACATTCTTAATTCATTCAGAATTCAATCTATCATCTTTGTGTGGAGATTGAATCTAGTGAATTATCCCTTATCTTCCTAATGTAATGGTGAAAAGTGCTTGAAGGATAATCAATAGTGAAACTCTCATCTCTCTTTGAGGGAAAGGGTAGTTTTCCTCTTGATATATCACTCATCATTTCCCCACCATTATATTTTGGTGAACCTGACGTCTTGCATGCTTTCCTTTGAACAACATTGCATATTTTTCATTTACAAGTTTCAAATTTCTACAGACTTAGTGGTTAAATCATTAAAAACCCTAGTTTTTAAAATTAAAATTAAACTTGTGATTTGTAAAAAATTGCTTGTGGTTATGTTAGATCTAAAAATTGCTTTGTTTGTCAAATTCAATTTCCTCATTGTTTTGCTCAATTTGCAATTAAAATTTACAAAATTAAGAGGTCACTTATTAAAACCCTAATTTTCAAAAATCATCTTGAACTTGTGCAAAAATTGGATTTCCATTTAATTTTCAGATTTCTGATTGTTCTCAGTTTTGTTTTCAATCCTACAATTCAAATTTCAAAATTAAGTGCTTAGGTCATCAAGCCCTAGTTTTTTAAAATTAATTGGATTTTGTGTGAATTTCAGTTACATTTAGATTTTTAAACATTTTCTAAGGTGTCCCTATCTATTAGGTTTGACCTTTTTCAAAATTGCAATTCAATTCCTCTTTTTCTTCAAAACCCTAAAAAGGTCCTATTTTCCCCTTTGTGCCTTCATTTCACCCATCTAGAGATCGTAAAATTCGCCAATTTTTTTGGGTTAGCTTTAAAATCATCATAATATCCATCCCTGAAAATTTTGAAAAAAGTTGGTTGGACCATGTACGTTCCCGCCATGGTCCTCGACTTTTTTTCTAAAATTTTGGGAGACTGTTATGACTGTATTTAATAGCCTAAATCTAGAAGATTGGCTGATTTTATTGATTTTTGATTTGTCTAGAATCGGAAATACCTTCAAAATTCAACACTTCAAATTTCAATAATTTTTAAAAAATTAAGAGGTTAATTATAGTATGCTTTGATTTTAAAAATTCTAATTTTAAAATTAAGTGGTATTCCCTTGGCCCTAATTTTAAAATTTCAATTTCCTTTCATTTTTTTAGGAAATTGTGTCATTCCTTTTCTCCAACAAACAAATTGGGCAGAGTTCTTAAGACTTGATACCTTTGGCACACACCATGAGGGTGGACTTTGCTTTGAATGTTACTCCCATAAGTTGCAGGGCAGACTTTACTTCCAATGCAAACCAGTCCTAGGCAGACTTTCTTTGCCTCATGCACTTGGTCTTTGTAGGAGGGCAGACTTTCTCATGTTTAGATGAGGGTTCTTAAATTTTGCATTACTCAATTTGGTAAGCTTTGTTCTACAATTCAAAATTCAAATTTTCCATCTAATGCATGAGTTTTACCACTATTAGTCGTACCTATCCTATCCCCGTTAGACGAAGCATTAGAATTAAGGCTTCCCAAGGTTTAATTATCGAGGAGATGGAGCCTAATTTGGGTGACTTCTTTAATGAGGATCATGCTAATTCTTCTCATCCTAATCATGTGCCTATTCACCCCATTGATGGATCCCATGATGAAGAAGAAGCTTTAACTAGGGTTTCTTTAGATCACCTATCTACATTGGACAATCAATTTGATAGCTTTCAACAATGGATGTCCCAAGAATATCCTAATAGTGAATCTCTTCCATTAATTGAGGGTCTTAAACGCATACTTCAAAGTAATAAGAATGAAATTGATATATTGCGTGGCATTGCACATATTATTGATTCTAATGTCATGCCTATCAAGAGTTGTGCCGAAACCCTAGGTTACTCACAACCTTCGACACAAGTCAATTCCTCTATTCCTTTGATCAATCCTATGACTAGTATCCCTACTTTCACATCTAACATCATGGCTACTTCAACTCAAACTGTGATTCCTACAACCATAGGTCATGGGGGAAATCCCTCTTCTTCATTTAATCCTCCATCGATACCTATGTCTTCCATGAGTATTCCTACTATATTCCTCAGCCAATTAGTGTGACACAAGGGGACGATTCCTTAAACAACTTTATTCCTCCTTTAAGTGTCCCTTTTCCTACCCAATCATCACCTATGCCTACTTCTCATAATGTTCCACCACCTTGTTCTTAGTACATGCCTTCTTTCAACAACATCACACCACCTTCTCAATCAACTATGTCTAACATGAATTCTTCTACCAAAATGACAATTAACAATCTTGCTCAAACTGTGTCTTTTTTACAACAACAAATTGCTTCTATGAGTCAATCCAAGTTTAGTGTGCCCACCTTTGATGTTGCGAGCCCACTTTCTCTTGATATCGTTAAAGCCATGCCACCTAAACATGTTGAGATCCCTCAATTGGAACTCTATAATGGAAAAGGTGATCCTCTTATGCATGTCAAAATATTTCAAACCTTGTGTACCGATTTTGCTTATGATCAACGATTGCTTGCAAAACTGTTTACAAGAACACTAAGAGATAAGGCCTTACAATGGTATTGCTCTTTGCCTTTTTATTCTATCACTTCCTTTCAACAACTAGAAAATGCTTTCATCCAACAATTTCAAAACAACATTGGTCCTAAAATCACTTTGAATGATTTAATGCATTGTAAACAAGGTGTTAGAGAGAAAGTGACTGATTTCATTGGTAGATATAAGCATTTGTGCGCTCAAATTTCTTTTCATGTTCCTGATAATGATATTCAAATAATTTTTATTTTTAATTTACAAAAAGATATCAGGGAAAAACTTCTTTTGTCTGAGTTTACTTCCTTTCC
Organism: Cryptomeria japonica; assembly: GCF_030272615.1. Taxonomy (NCBI): domain Eukaryota; kingdom Viridiplantae; phylum Streptophyta; class Pinopsida; order Cupressales; family Cupressaceae; genus Cryptomeria; species Cryptomeria japonica. The sequence goes on along the minus strand of NC_081408.1, from coordinate 520,631,850 downwards.
GCAGTTTGCGCAACACTCCACAATTATCAACTGGCTGTGAGTCAAATGGAGCAATCCACTCCTATGGGTCCGAGTGATAAGGGGGAGAGTGTTCAACAACCATTTGCAAAGTTCAAACCAACAAAAAGCTTCCTCAAATTCAATGATCCAATCAACAACAACCATGTGAATGCTACAACAGGTGTGCCTCCTATTTCTAATTTTTTCCAAAGAGAGAGACAATTTACTCCTTTGAATGAATCTGCGCATAGCATTATGTCTCAATTATTGCATAGAAATGTTATCAAACTTTCTCCTATAAAACAAGCTGATCCTTCCAAACTTAATTCTCCTTATTTTGATAACAATTCCTTTTGCCAATTTCATCGTCAACCTGGTCATGATACTGAAAAATGTTTTGCATTGAAAAATAAGGTTCTAGACTTGATTGATAATAATACTATATCTATGGCAGGTGTGAATGATAAAGGGAATAAATCAATTGCTCCTCCTAATAAAAATCTTAAGATTATCACCGATCCCTTGCCATCTCATACCTCTAACGTTATTGAGATTGTGCCTAATTCTCTCACTTCTGAAGCATTCATCTGTATGACTTTAAATTTGGTTAATATGGTAGAAACACAAGATATGCCTAAGGATCCTCGTATTAAATTTTACCCTTGTGAGACCATTAGAGCACCCAGTGGCCTTTTATACATAGTTGCAAAGGTTAAGGATATCCCTTGCCGTGGTGCCTTGATTGATCCTTCTTACATGGTTAATGTCATAACTGAAGATAATCTTTTCACTTTACGATTGCATAAACCACTATATGATGCTTCTAATGTAGTTGTGAAGTTGATGGTTTCTCTTGTCCTACCATTGGTTCTATCTCCCTTCCTGTTGAACTCCATACTAAATCCATGGATGTTGACTTTGTTATCATACCTTCCTTTGAGAAATTCTGTGTGAAGTTGGGCTATCCTTGGCTATCTTCCATGAAGGCTATTTCTTCTCCAATCCACAAGTGTCTTAAATTTCCTCACAATGGAGAAATCATAACCATGAACCATGGCTTATTTTGTCCATCTGAAAGAAGCTCTAGTCTTCCTTTTGATCTCTTTTGGCCTAAACAATTTCAATCTCTTCCATCAAGGAGCGATGCTCTTTTTCGATCTTATAAAAAATGAAAGAATGGTATGATATTATCCTTAAGTCAACCTAAGTCGCCAACACTTGACATTCCTATTATTCTTCAAGATGAGATTCTTCCCCTCTCAGATAGAACTAATCTCCCTCCTAAGGAAAATTTTTCACCTACTCCTATGGATGTGACTTTACCTTCTCTCAAGGAGAACACCAATAGTCTTCCTAAGGTTAGACCTATCCCTCCTCCCTATGATGGACTTGGTCTCCTCCCTACACCTAATATTCCTCCTTTTTATGGTGCAGTTCCACCTCCTTCGTCTTATCGAGAGAAAAGGCCCACCTTTCCTATTGTTCAACCAAAAAGACCTCCACCTAAAACTTCCACTATAAAGGAGAAAACCATGCCTACTTCTTCAAATGCTCCTCCTCCTTCTTAGCCTTCCACTATGACTCGAGGGAATCGTTGTGGGAGAGAACATCAATGAAGACATTGTGTTCGATCTTGTGAAGCTAAACCTCAAAATACTCAATCTCTTCAAACTCCAACAGTTGATATGATTCCCTTTTCTCCTAAGCAATTATATATTCAACCAACATCTCCAAATCATAAGTTGCATAAAACATGTGATGGTTTTACTCCTATTCGTGTTCTTGCTCCACTTGCTTTAAAATTTGATGAAGAAATAGGTGAAAATGTTATTCATAATGGTAATACAACTCCTAATGCTTTTGAGAGTGAGTATGAGTATGTTGATGTGGACAAACATTTATCAGATGAGTTTTCACAAACTTTAATCCTAGCTCCTAGAATCAAACAAAGTGACTTACAATATGAGCATGGTCCTTTTTTGGATCTTGTGATAGCTCCATCTGCTGTGCTCGATATCGCTCCTCTAGCATGTTGCTCGCCTTCCCAAAATAGAGATCAACAAGATCAGGAGGCGGATGTCATGCTAGATTAGCAATATTAGCACTGCAGATCTTTCTCTCTCCTTTCTTTCTCTTTTGTGACCATTCTTCTATATGTATCCATGTTGTTCTATTTGTTCCCTTAATGTGTACTTGGGGATGATGCAAAGAATTGAGATATTTTCTTGGTCTCTTTCATGTTGACTCAAAATACATCCTCTCTTCCCTTTCTTCTAAGACAGTGTCCTTCTTTGGGGAATAAAGATTATTATATGCATATACATACATGATATACATGAGTTATCATACAACATACTGACCTCGAGGAAAGTGACACTACCTCATGTTTTATGTTCTTTATCCTTGGGTTTATACCTCGATTGGTGGCTAAATCCATGTGATAACGTGCTCCTTTTCTTTTCTCTCTTTTGGGTGTACCCTACCTTAAAGAAATCACTCCCGATAAGGCGTGTGCGATCGCTTTAACATGGGAACATACACTCCACTCATACTTTCCTTCTTGTGATACTTATAATTACCTAGTGGAATTTTCTTTGCTTTGTAATCTTTTTATACTTGCTTTCATGACTCATAGTGAAGGGAACTTTGCTACTTCCAGTCATGGTTCTCCCCTTCTCTTTCTTCCCTTTTTACTTTGTCAATCGAAGTTGTAAGATCCTAAGTCCACTGGGGGATTGGCACATCTTGCCTTCTTGACGTGGTGAAAGTCTTTCAATCTTGTTTCCTTGTACTTTACCGATAGTGTTGGCATACACTTATACTCTCGCTAAAGTGGGGGCTAAATGTAGTCATAAAATTGCAACCCTAGCAATTTATGACTGCATTAGGGTCCTCATGCATGCAAACTCAAATCCTCTAGCAATGATCAAAGATTGGAGAGTGCTCAACTTGCAAAAAAAGCTTCTTCCTTGGCCTCTACATCACCTTGATTGCATTCTTCCCTAGAGAAAGGGGTAGGATGCCCCTGTCCCCACCCTATTTTAGGGAAGGACCCTTCCTAGATCATGTCTTGTGGGTTGTGCCTTGGGTGGGAAACCTCCCCGATGTCGGCCCGTGATGAAATTCAAATCCACCAACATGTATTTAAGGGGCATTCGTCCTCTCATTTGCATAAGGGGAATTTTGATAAGGTCATTTTGTATAAGTGATCAATAATTCAAGAGCATTCAAGCATTCTTTTCCAGCATTGAGCATTCTCAAGTCTCCCTTCAAGGCTAGGTGTTGCATTCAAGTCAAGGATTCAACCTTTGAAGAAGATATTGATTTCAACATACAATTCCACACAAGAATTTCTATCAACATTTCTACTACAACCTCCCTTGAGGTTATTTACAATTCATTCTTTCATTTACATCTACTTGCAAGTACTTTCTTTCATTACTTGGTTAATTCAAAAACTGGGGTTTGACCTAAAGGCAAACCGCCAATCCCAACACATTTCCCTCTCTTTTCTGTGTGTAGGTTGCAGGTGCACAGTTGCACTTTCAAATGCGGGCTTCATTTACAGAGGTGGAAAAACCCTTTTCATTTCATGAATTTTTTGAAGGACCGTGTACATTCCCACCATGGTCCAGATAACTTTTCCTCAAATTTGTAGGGCGACTTCGTCTCGACATCTTACTGCGAAATTGAGGTGCACAACTTCATCCCATATTTTGATCTCAAGTTATAATTGATTCTTTGTGACTTTTGTACTACATAACCTAATCAATTCCTTTCCAAATCAAACAAAGGAAGAAGGGGTCATCCTAACATTCTTAATTCATTCAGAATTCAAGCTATCATCTTTGTGTGGAGATTGAATCTAGTGAATTATCCCTTATCTTCCTAATGTAATGGTGAAAAGTGCTTGAAGGATAATCAATAGTGAAACTCTCATCTCTCTTTGAGGGAAAGGGCAGTTTTCCTCTTGATCTATCACTCATCATTTTCCCCCCATTACATTTATGTGCTTGATGTCTCATGTAACTTTTGCATATTGGGTTTGTGTTTATTTTGTCTCCATCCACTTCTTACATTATTTGCAATAACATCTCCCTCCACACACTACTGGAAGGTGCTATTGTTGTTTGGATTAGCATGAAGAGAGAACACATACCAAATAGTGCAATAATGAAACCCTAGTGCATTTGCACACATAAGAATTTGGCTCCTTTTTGCAATGTGTGCAAACACCCACGCAAAACTTTGAAGTATAAATTTTATAATAATATAGTTTATTTTGCAACCAAAAATATTAAACAATAATTAATATTTCTCAATATATAAAACATTAAAAATATTTTAAATAAATGTATTTTGGACTTAGGAAACTTGGCAATTTGTGTTTTCTCTTGTCGACAAAACAAAGTAATTCCACTATGTACAAATGGGGGGGATTGAGGTTGTGTTTTTTTTGCATGTAAGTATAATCAACTAAATAAAGTGTGGGCTTGTAAATAAAATTTATATAGAATGGAAAACCTTGGGACCTCCTTTGTAAATGAGCCCTATTGGCGGGGGAGGGTGGAGGAAAGGGGAGGGGGGCTGACTAATTTTTTTTTTCATTTTCAAACCATTTTGGATTGGATTGTTGTAAAATTGAAACTAGAGATATTTGAGACTAATATAAGAAATGGTTTTCCCTTATATTTTTGAAGTTTATAATTTTTTTTGGATGCTTGCATGCTTTATGTTGTAGAACCCTAAGGTTTTTGTGAAAGTATCCTCAACCCTTACATCTTTGCGGATCTTGGGTGTAAAAGAAATCACTAAACATCTTTTTCTTTTTAGAAGGCCTATGTCTTTGGAGAAGTGATCACTCCAAGGGGGAACAACCAAAGTGATTTTTCTATTTGAGCCACTATATAAATGGGTAGAAAGAAAAAGCTTGTCCAATTTGGTGCATACAACATTGGTGCAATATGGATTCTATAGCCTTCAAAAATCAAGGCTTGATAAGGGTTTTAAGAGCTTTTAGTAGCTTGATCAGTGAATCTGTATGTGGATTTGTCCTTTGAATAATGACTAGAAACCTTATTTTAGAGGTCCAACCTATTGATTGAGTTGTTGGTATCTTGCTTAGTACAAGGGTGTAGCCTTGCACCCTGAAGTTACTCACCATAAGACTCATGTGATTTGAGGCAAAAATCCTCATCTTTTCATAAGATATACCTAGCTTTCTAGGGAGAGGGTGATTAGGCCATCCTTCTAGTCCTCGAGGCCCCTACCTGCCCTTTTCATGCAAAGACAAGAGTGACTACCTCCTCAAGGGGATTGCTTACTTGATTCGACAAAAAATCCAAGTTGTGGGCTTGAGTATAGCTGCCATTGGACATTGGCCTTAGGCATATGAAGTTTTTGGTGAGTTTTTGATTGTGATAAGACCTGTGAAAATTGGGGCTAACTTTGGCCTTGAACATACACATTCACATAATATTTGGACAATCACACAAACAAATATTGTGTCCTTTTGTTTGCAATGTTTTCTTGCCACATTTATCATCAATGAATTATATTTGGTCACACTGATACCTAAAAACAACATCTAGATTTGGACAGACACGAGGCAAAACACATTTTTCACAAGAAATGCATATTTGGTCATTATTGCGGCATTTGTGGCAATTTTTGGCGCATATTTGAGACTTTATGAGACATTTTTGAAACTTATTTTCATGTCTTTGGTTATGTAAAACTATGTATCTGAGCATTATTAATGCGTATTTGGACATTCTTGCCACGTATTTGGATTTTTATAACACGTTTGTTGCATATACTATTGCATATCTAGTATCTTTCCACACATTTAGTCACAAATATTGAAAGAGCTTCCCGAATGATTCCTTAAGATCCCCGGTTAGTTAACCATCAATCCACTATTGTTTCCTTTCCATTTTTAGTCCATTTAGATATCTATTAATCCAAAAACATTCAAATAATAAACATTGCCAAAGTAAAAAAGGTTGTCTTGTTGTCCCCATTATCTTGCAATCAAAACTTTGTTATCAATTGGTGGTCTCCCTCTTGGAATTTGTCAACTCCTAGGAAGTCATATATTCTTTGAGCTATTTATTTGTGGCTATCTATCATAGTCCTATTCTTATCATCATTTAAAACCTCAGTTTAGGAATTTTGCAAGACAAACTCCCAACCTTTGGTTATTGTTACATTTTACCTCCATCATCTTTAGTCATTCACTCATCCACCCAACTCAAAAATTTGTCCTTATATGGTTGAAATTATAGTCCGAAGACTTAGAAGAGAAGCCAAGGAAGCTCCAAGATCTCAAGTCATGGATACTTACACATATGATGAAGAAGAATATATATTATAATACTAGGACTTTTGAAAACCACATTAGTGTGCAAGATTTACATAATTATATAATAACTTCAATGAAACTTCAAGATTTTTTCTCCAATTTAAGGTTCAACAAGGTACTTGAGACAATCTTACATAGGAATAGACATCGTTATTTCATGATGCTAGCACAAGAGGGTGTTAAGTCACCTTCTGATTTTGATGTATCTTAACTTTTGGAAGAAAATAATAATCAAGAGGATATTGGTAGTACATGTGCAGATAAGAATATCTAGTTTTTTCAAAAGGGATTCATGAAGGTGACTCAAACTTGAGATATCTCTTTAACTGCCTTTAAAAACTCATACCAATGACCTTCATGGATGAACAACTACCAATACACATACAAATGACCAACATCAAGATACCAATAAAGGTCATAATTATGGTTGTGCTTCCATTAAACAACCTCATACTACCTTTAATGAGCATATCCAAGATCATATTCAAGGCCAATGTCAAGATACCCACCAAGGCCATAATCATGGTCATGGTTATACTAGACAACTCCATATTACATTTGAAGATCCACACCAAAGTAATACTTTTAATTCCAATCATACTCATGGTCATGATTCTCACACTCATCCAAGGCCTCATTATAAATACTATAATTATGTTCCACATAGTTACATTCCTCCACCTAGCACTCGATATCCTGGTCACATTCCTCCTCCTCCACCCAATGACTCAGGTCTAGGGGTAGATCAGAGGAATATAACATCTCCTAAGGATTATTTTCAACAAAAAGAATAAATTATAACAACAAATGGATAGCATAAATACACCTATGAAGAATTACACACTTTAGGACATTTTCCCTTAATCCTTTTGACAGGTCTATACCCATTCCACCCTTTCCTCCTAATTTTGTTACACCTAAATTTGACAAGTACAAAGGAAAGGGTGATCCCAAGGAAAATATTAGATAATTATTTAGTGCTTGCATAGAGGTCACCCATGAGGATTCTTACTTAATGATCCTCTTCCTTCATAGTCTAAGGGGACAAGGTATGCAATGGTTTTCACAATCACTACCTAGGATTTGTTTTTGGGGTGAATTGGATGAGAAATTTATTCAACACCTCTCCTACAATATTAAGCATGAGATTTAAATGACAAATTTTTGTACCACTAAACAACAAAATGGAGAATTTTTTTCATGATCATTTTTGCAAAGATGGAGAAGTTTGTCTTGCCATTGTTCTTGTCATGTACCACAAAAATAATTGGTCGAAATGTTTATACAACCTAAATAGAGAAATTGGATATGAACTTCACAAATCATGCCTTAACACATTTAAGAAAGTTTTTGAAAAAGGCCTATCCATTGATAAGGTTCTTCTTGAGAAAGGTCTTATCAAAATCTTTAAAGAGAACAATGATATCACAAACCTAATACAAAGGAGAAACCCTGCCTTTGGAACAAGCATAGGAATACCATTAATGATGGGGTTGTGGATGAAAGCTTGGAAAAAACCTTAATGTTTCCTTAGAATTGGCTCATTGAGAAATCAATTGAACAACCAAAGGACAATGAGGCTTATGACACAAAGAAAATACACACCTTTGGGAGAGCCAAATTAATCGATATTGCAGAATTTGGTTGCGAATAAGCTCACTACTTTATTAGAGAATCAACCTTTTGAGCCAAAGGTTAAGCCAACATGGTGGAATGACAATTAATTTTGTTAATATCATAGAAACAAAGAGCACAATACTAGCAACTATCATAGCTTTAAAATCTTATTCAAGATCTTATCGATAATGGTGTGATTGAGGTTGATGATCACTCTTCCAATGAATAACATGAGATGTTTAAGGATCCTATCCCAAAACATGATAAAGGAAAAGGTCCTAAGGTTATTTCCAATATCAATACCAATTATGCCAATTTTTCTTATGTATATATAATTAACTACATTTCTGAGATGAACCATCATGTTTCTACAATAACTATCAAGGACCAAACCCCTGATTGCAATGTAATAACCTGTTGGGGTGAAGCCACTCTATAAGGAACTAAATCCAAACCCTATTCATCATCCAAATAGAATGAACTTGTTGAGACAATTATAAAAACACCAACCCACATATCTATCCTTGAGCTTTTGGGCATATCCCCTTCACATAAGGCTATCCTCAATAAAACCTTGCAAGTAACCTTTGTACCTATTGACCTAAGCATGGATCGGTTTCAAGCCATGGTGGGACAATAATATTCACCTCATCATCTTATATTCACTAGGAAATATGCCACATCTCCCTAACAACCTCACAACACACCTCTCCACATTGAAGCTTTTGTCCATAAACATCAAATAAAGCGATTCTTGATAGATGGAGGATTAGGTCTAAACATGAGCACTTTGAAAGTTGCTCTAGCATTGGGATTCTCTGAAGGGGCTATAGATTCCAAAATAAATATAACAATAAAAGCCTATGATGATGAAGAATGTTCATCTAAAGGAACAATCACCTTATTTATTAGAGTTGAACCAATAGTACAAGATGTGGTTTGCCAAGTTTTAGACCTTAATCTCACATATAATATCCTCTTGGGTCATCCTTGGATCCATGCTATATGAGAAATTATGTCTACATGCCACCAATGCATTAAGTTCCAACACACCATAATTAAAGTTACTGTAGTGTCAAAAAATTGTGACCCTAGCAATTTTTGACTGCATTAGGGTCCTCACGCATACAAACTCAAATCCTCTAGCCTGATCGGAGACCAGAGAGTGCTCGAATTGCGAAAAAAACTTCTTCCTTGGCCTCTTCATCACCCCAATTGCATTCTTCCCTAGAGAAAGGGGTAGGACAGGGGTGTGGCACCACTATCCTCCCTTGGATAGGGGCATGGCGCCCTTGTCCCTACTCTATTTTAGGGTAGGACCCTTCCTAGAGCATGTCTTGTGGGTTGTGCCTCGGGCGGGAAACCTCCCCGATGTCGACCCATGATGAAATTCAAATCCTTAAAACATATATTTAAGGGGGCATTCACTCTCTCATTTGCATAAGTTGGATAGGTTGAAGTTGGAGAGATTCAAGCTGCATGAGCAATCAAGCATTCAAGCATTCTTTTCCAGCATTGAGCATTCTCAAGTCTCCCTTCAAGGCTAGGTATTTAATTCAAGTCAAGGATTCAACCATTGAAGAGGAGACCCCTTTCAACATTCAAATCCACACAAGCATTTCTATCAACATTTCTACTACAACCTCCCTTGACGTAATTTATAATTTAGTCTTCCATTTACATCTACTTGTAAGTATTTTCTTTCATTAGTTGGTTAATTCAAAAATTGGGGTTTGACCTAAAAGCAAACCCCCAATCCCAACACATTTCCCACTCTAATCTGTGTGTAGGTTGTAGGTGTGCAACTGTACTTTCGGATTCAGGCTTCATTTATAGAAGCGGAAAAAACCTTTTCGTTCCACGGATTTTTCAGAGGACCGTGTACATTCCTGCCACAGTCTGGACAACTTTTCATCAAATTTGTAGGGTGACTTCATCTTGACATTTTAATACCAAATCCAGGTGCACAGCTTCATCCCATATTCAGATCTCAAGTTATAATCAATTCTTTGTCACTTTTTCACTACATAATCTAATCAATTCCTTTCCAAATCAAACAAAGGAAGAAGGGATCATTCTAACATTCTTAATTCATTCAGAATTCAATCTATCATCTTTCTGTGGAGATTGAATATAGTGAATTATCCTTTATCTTCCTAATGTAATGGTGAAAAGTGCTTGAAGGATAATTAATAGTGAAACTCTCATCTCTCTTTAAGGGAAAGGGTTAGTTTTCCTCTTGATCTATCACTCATCATTTTCCAACCATTATAGTTACCATCCTCAAAAATCCAAATCCATATATGTATTGCAATAACATTTGTCGTAATCCAAAAGTAACAATACCTATAAATAAAGAAGCCATTTCATATTTATCATACATTAATCAAGTCATTTTATGCTTCTACTTCCAAACAACCTAAGATCAAGGCTAATGTAAAGAGTAACAAAATGGAAGAATATAGTTTATAACTATCCATGTATCTTATACAATTTATGGACTCCCCTAAGATTTATGGAAGACCACAATCTTCACAACCATTGATGGTAGTTACTATCGAATGGGATCCCATGAAATTTACTAAATGGGGTGAAATGAAAGATGAGGACCCTTTCAAGAGTTATTCAAGGATCCTAAAGAACAACCAAACATCAGTGATATCAAGATGCCTATTAAGAACTATGGAAAAGGCTTCAAATTTTTATAGAAAATGGGGTATGATGGTAAAGGTCCTCCTAGCTTGCAAAAACAAGGAATTGTGGAACCTATCCAATTAGAGCTAGTACCTAAGAAACAATGGACCAAAGGACTAGGATATGCTCCTTTGTGGTTGTGTGGTTCTACACCTCAAGAAACATTACAAATAGACCCTTTAATTTCAACCAATGATACTTGATCACTTGAAGAGAATTTCTTATCTATGAATTCCAATGAATGGGAATAGGGCTCGGACAAGTCATCTAGTGACTATGATCTTGAGAAAACTTTTAGAGAACCCGACGAGCCTACTTTTGAAGAGAAGTTTAGAGTAAGTCAAACATCAACAAGTCAAACACCCCAAGATAAGAATGATAGTGGCGAAGCATGGATATAAACCTTTTGGGATCCTGAACCATCTATGTTTTGAAGCTCTAGGTCTGAACCATGAAAAATGAGAACTCCCATTGTTGAGTTTCCTGCTAATAATGTCTGTCAAACATCTTTCACAATTGAAACTAATGAGGAGAGTACGAGTGATGACCCTAATGACATCATTGACATGCATGAAGAATCATGTGTCTTTTCCCTTACCACTTCTAATCTTGATCAAACTAATGGCCTTCCATTTGTCCATCTCCAACTCATAGACTAGTACCAACAAGGTCCTCCACAACTTTCAATACATTCCAAAATGTTGAGGCTATTATTTATTGCCTTGAACTACGAGATGATTTTCCTACCAAGGACCATAGAGTAGGATTTGTCATTGAACTCAACAACATGACTTAATTTGGAGAGGGTACAAATCCTTTCACTCAAAAAATATAAAAATAATAAATAATAAAAGGTATTCTAGTGAAAATCACACCATGATGCTTTTAGACCATAAAAAAGTAAAAAGAAAGGGGATATCCAATGGTGAAAACCTCTCTAAGGTGCGAAAGGATGGAAGGATTGGTACTCTTCCCTTGACATCATATCATGAGAGATCACCTATGCTAGTAGAAGAGACAATAAAAACCAACCTTGGGACTAAAGAGGATCCACCTATTTTTTTTTCTCGTAGCATGATTGACAGAATGTCCCAACTTTGTCAACTTTTTGAAGGAAAGTTAGATCAACTAGTTAGCAGATGAACCTATGATAGATGATCAATAATTGATTTTAGAATTTTCAGATGAATCTATCCTAACAACACCTTCAAAGTTATGGCAACATTGTTTTGATAGATTGTTCACATAACATGGAGCAAGTATTTGAATCCTTTTTATCACACCACAAGGAGATTGTATTCCAAAGTCATATAGGTTATCATTCCCTTTGTACATAACATGATATGAGGCACTCACTATGAGTCTACAAATTGTAGTTCAATGGAGGATCTGATAATTGCATGTTTTTGATGATTCCAAGTTTGTTATTTGGCAAACAAACAATGACTATTAGAACAAAGGATAAAAAATTGATGCCTTATAAATAGATGGTGGATGAATTTAAGAAATACTTCACAGAGATAAATTTTGAGTAGATTCCTAGAGACAACGATAGAGATGGTGATGCAATGGCTACCATTGCTTCTCTGATTGACATGTCACAAAATACAACCTATTGTGAGTTCTTGGTAGATAATCTCTTTGTTCCTGCATACGAGATACCTCTGTTTGAGCTTATATGTGTTATTGGTCCCGATTCCCCTTGGTATGGTGAATTCTTCACTTACCTCCACATTAATAAGTTTCAACAAAACCTTTCCAATAACCAATGCCATAACTTTAGCTGCTAAATATCCTGCTACATAATCAAATTTTGCACCCATTACTGCAGAGGTCTCGATGGTACTCTCTTTATATGTATAGAGAACAAGGAAGTCCAAATCACATTATGTGAGCTACACGAAGGTATATGTGAGGCTCACTATAGTGGTCCAACCTTAGCTAAAAAATTGATGAGGATTGGTTACTACTGGCCCACTATGGAGAAAGATGCCTATCAATTTGTCTAAAAAATGTAAATAGTGTTATATTCATGGAGACTTAATACATGCGTCGGTATAGAAACTACCTTAGTTAAGAAATTGATGAAGATTAGTTACTACTGGCCCACTATGGGGAAATATGCCTATCAATTTGTTTAAAAATGCAAGGAATGTTATATTCATAGAGACTGAATACATTGACCAACATAGGAAATACAACCGATTGCAATACCTTGGACCTTTTGTCAATGCAGACTCAATCTAGTGGGAAAGATTCACCCTCCATCCCCCAATGGCCATAAGTTCAAAATCACCGCCACTGAGTATTTCTTGAAGCAGATTGAACCCCTTTCCCTCAAACAAGTTACCGGTAAGAAGATCACCACATTCATCGTAAATTACATTATATGTCGGTATGGTGTTCCCATTTCCATCATCATAGATAATGGGCATCTATGATTGACACATGTAACTTAATCCCACCTTGTGGGCCTACCACACAAGTGTTTGCACTCCCACTAGTGCCACACCATATTCACTTATCTATGGTGCTGAATCTATCTTGCCCATTAAGGTCGAGTTACCATTTTTGTGAGTCTCCTTGCATGATCTTATTTGTGATGAGGATTACAGAGTCTCCCAACTTCAGGATCTTGAATTATTGGATGAGCATAGATAGAATAATTTTGATCATCTTATAACATACCAACAATGCATGAGTAAAAGCTACAATCATAAGGTGAAACCTCACACATTTGTGGTAGGTGACTTAGTTCTTAAATAAAATCCTAAGAATAAAAAATATCAAGAGAAATGGGGCAAATCTGAACCTAACTGGCTTGGCCCCTACATTGTCACAACAGTCTATGTCTCTAGAGCATATCAGTTATCTGCCCTTGAACGTGAACTGCTTGAAGATCCTATCAACAACATGCACCTTCATAGATTCTACACTTAGTCCTTTAGGGGATCCCTTAAAAATTCAAAAAAATATAAAAATCATTACCTTGATGAAAATTTGGCCAAAAGGCATCTTTTGTGACACAAAAATAAAAGTAAAGAGAAACAAATCCATCCAATGGTGAAAACTACTTTGGTGGCACCCTGGGCAAGTACCAAGGTGAAAATTGGGTAACTGGCACCATGTGTAGGGACTTTTCTCCTCCCTCCTTTAGGATTCCACATCATTCCTTCACTTTTCGTACACTCACAAACTATCATTTCATAATAAACTTTACATCCCCATCACGGCTTGTTATTATTCTACCTAGGGTCATTTGCCCTCCACAATAAACCTTTTGTCACCTTTTTCCTTGTCCATAATAAACAAGTCCTACCTCTAATTGGGGGTATATCCTCGATCGAGTGATGAGATTGGATCCTTGGCATAACATGATATTAGGAGAATCACTTTTATACCTTCCTTCTTTCTACTCGCGATTCATAATAAAGTTAACATGCATCGTTGATCTACAAAAAGTTTCCATTTTCTTTACAATAAGAATCTGTTTCATGGAGAGATAGTTTTAGATGAGACATGAGCAACATTTGGGCTTCAATAGAATCAACCTTTTCTGTAGTCGACTAGTGGGACCGGTGATCCTATTTGCCTTATTAAATGACTGTCCTTTATTAGAATACTATCAACATTGTGACCAAAATATAAAATTTAACCATATGTGGCAAGGAACATCTACAACATGACATTGTCTGCTGGTTTTAGGTATTGTTTTCTTTGATTTTATCTTTTTGGTAACATGTTTCCTATGCTTCTCAAGGATTTTTATGGAGTAGAGTGACTAAGATGGGGCATGTTCCCCTAATTGCTACTTGTGGATTTCTTTCTAGTAACACTATGACTTGTCTAAGAATATGGTAGATTATGACCATTGAGGATGTAATGAGTTTCATGTGAATAGGGCATTCCTTGTTTGAAAGTGTCTTATCTCCATGAAAATGGTATGCTGACTATCTAGGTCAAAAACATATATCTGGATGGTCACAATCATTTTCCATAATAAGATTAATGATGATAAATGCACAAGATCCTATCACCCTCATATCTTCTACCTTCCATCATCCCCTCCATCGCCTCCCCTCTGGCTATTTTATGATGTAGTTCTACATTATTTGACTGAGTACAATGACACACCAAATATACTAGGGGCATCTATTGCATTAGAATCCATCCCATATCACTACATGTCAATATTGCCTATATAAGAATCTCATATAGCATCACATCCTGCATACACAAAGGTTTAACTCATAATCATTTCATAATATGCATCATCATACACATAAGATCATTATACATTATAAGTCCAACATAATAATCTATTATTCATAATAGATCACATAGTCATCATAAGCAACATAAAAATAATACATCATAATTGCATCACAGGAACACAATAAAAAATATTTAGAATCATCATATCATCTAAAACATCATAAGAAAACATGCATAGAAGTCACCACTGAGAATAGTTCTCATCTCATATATATAAAAAATAATGTGTCATATATAATGATGTCAAAATCATAAACAATTATTGATAGCCCAAAATCACCTTAGGTGTCTACACATCATGATAGAAATCTGATACAAAATGAGGATTGAACAAGGGCTATGATGAACTCCCACCCTCGAAACCAACTATTCTTGAAGATATTTGAGCCCTTGATTATGGTTTGACCCCTCTTGTCCTCATTGCTGGTAATGGTGGTGGTCTCCCTCCACCTGCCCTGTCGATCCTGCAACTCCTAATGATCCTACCCCTTTGCCTCTGTCTCCTCCATCACTCTCCCCTAGCCATGCGACAACCCATGCACCATCCTGTAGTGCCTCTCTGGATCAGTCCATCTCATCCTAGCTGATGTATCCCTGAATCTATAAGTCATCTCCAAATACATGGTGCCAAATCAACTTGCAATCATACTAATGAGTGCATCAACATTAACTTTATCAACTTTGTTAGCTTTATCAAATTCATAAACTGTATTTATCTATCACATTTGTTGCTTTAGCTTTATTAGTCACATTTTTCTATCACATTTGCCGCTTCAGCTTTATCAACCACATTTGTCTATCACCTTTGCCGCTTCAGCTTTATCAACCACATTTGTCTATCACATTTGCCACTCTAGCCCTAACAATCTAACAACTTTTCTAGCCATGTACGCATAGAAACCATGCATTCATTTTGTTAGGAGATCCTTCCCCCAAGCTCCTATTTATAGGAGTTGTAACTTTAATTGCTCGTGATTTTCCTCTATGGTCCCTATGATCTCCCGAGATCTATTTTTGGTCTGTTTTTTGCTCATCTACCCTATCTTTGTCTTTAAGTTTTTAGCCTATCCTCTCTCTTGTAGAGAGATTTCCTGAACATTTGCTACCTCTTTTTCACCCAATCTATCAAGGTGGCATACCACCTCCATATTGGGGCAGAATATTGTATTAGTTAATCCCTCTTCTTTGAAACAATGTGATAAACTACATTGTCTCAAAAAGGGAAACAATGTAGACACCTAATTAAATAAATATTTTTTATTTAATTAATTATCCTCTTTTATTCTATTAATTAATTAAATTTTTATTTATTTAATTAATTCACTTAACCTCTTCTTGGCCCTTTTTCTATCCCAATTTAATATTTAATTTTTTTCCCCAAATTAAATAAATATTTTATTTATTTAATTTATGTGGCCCTCCTTCTATTGATTAAATAATTTTTTTAATTTATTTAATTAATTAATTTAGCTTTTTCTCCTCATTTATCTTAATCACTCCTTTTATTTTATTATTTTCTCTACGTGCCCTTCAATCTTAGCTGACCATCTTTCATCCCACCTCTTAATCTTATCCCTCTATTTTTAAGATGTTCTCTATATAAGAAGACTTCTTCCTCTCTCTTTCCAATATATAGTAGCCTTGAAGAATACTTACATTCTGTCAAATTGACTTTAGCCTACATCAAGCTACATCATCACAACCACATCTGCTCTTCATTGAGCTCTCATGCAAGTATAAAATCTAAGAGCAAATATATCAAAGCAAGACCAATGGAGATAGGAAAACAATGAAGATCAAATCCATGTGAATGTGTGAAGGTATAATTTAAGTTATTTTATAATTTTGCATGCTTGATGGTTCTTCATTGATGTGTTGTTAAATCTAAATTGTAGGTATAGGGTTTTGTGGTTGGAACTAGTGTTTACAATATTAGGATTCAAATTCAACATAAACTGTTGCAAAAAATAACCCCTTTCCCGTAAGACAAGTGTTAATGATTTAAGTGTGCTTCTACAAGTGAAATCAAGTTGCACCACTTTTGTTAGTACCAAGGGTTAGCCAAAAATCTTAAAATGCAAAAAGAAAACAAAATTACAATTTTGTTTTCTCTTTTTAACCTAGTCAACAAGATTTGATTTTTTTGCAATTAATTTTTTATCAAAATTAAAAACACAAAGAACAAACCTCCACTAAAATTTTGAGAGCTTTCCAGAAATATACATTTTTTTGAAAAATTCACTAATTTCCTCCATAATTAATTTTTATGAAAGATCATAAAAAAATATAATCTAGGTAAAAAATGATCTAAAAAAAAAATATATTTTTTATTGGAATATCCTTATACCATCTCCAACTTGAAGAAAAAGTTGTGTACAAAAATTCATAGTCATTTTAGAGATATGATCATATTATTGCAACTTGAAGAAAAAATTTTGTACAAAAATTCATAGCCATTTCAAAGATATGATCAAATTATTGCAAAACCTTAATTTTCAAAGATTTGATTTTTTGCTAATTGTTTTTCGTCAAAATTAAAAGCTTAAAGAAAATACCTCCTCTAAAATTTTGAGAGATTTCTAAAAATATAAGAAATTTTAAAAAGTTTAGTGATTTTCTCCTAAAATTATTTTTTCATGAAAAATAAAAAAATCACTCACAAATGATGAGAATAATATTTTTTTTGGATTGAGAGCTCCTTCTACCATCCTCAATGTGTAAAAATTTTTTTGTGCAAAAATTTGTAGCCATTTGAGAGATATGATCAAATCTTTCCAAACCGTAAGCTTGTGTTTCCAACCCTAGCCGCAAAAGGTTAGTCTCCAAAAGTTTGCACAAAATAAAAATATAAGGTTTAGAAAACATGCAAAAATATACCAATCCAATAGAGATCCAAGTCCTACGACCTATGCCAAAATGTTTATGTTGAATTGTGAACCTATTTTGTAAACCTTAACAAGATCCAACCACTAGTTCTATATCTACAAACTAATTCAACACAATATCAATAGAGAAACTATAAATGCATGCAAATAATAATGAAATAAAAAAGGTTGTACTATTCATATACAAAGTAGACTTTTCTTCATTGTTTTCCCATCCTCCATGATCTTGTATTTGATGTTATTGCTCTTAGATTTATCTTGCACTTGCACAAGAGCTCAAGGAAGAATGAATGTGCTTGTGATGATGCATAACTGTGATACAAATATGATGTGATTATGTATGCTAGAGTAATTTCAACAAAATGTAAGTATGCTCCAATTATGCTATCTTATGGAAAAAGAGTAGAGAAAGCCTCTTTTATAGAGAGCATCCAAGAAAATCAAGGGTTGAGGTTAGGAGGTGAAAAGAATGGTCAAGATCACATAGGTGAAAGAGACTTAATGGGATTTAAGGGTAGGTAAAGATGAAGGGAGGAGATTAAGAGGTGGAAAGGTAAAAGATAAGGTTGAATAGGATTAAGAGGTTAAAAAAAAATGGAGGGCTAGGATTAAGGAGTAGGTATTTACGGAGACGTGTTGTCATGTGAATAAGAAGAAAAATGTAAATGAATTAATTAAATAAAAATGTATTTATTTAATTGATAGAGGAAAGGCTACTTACATTAAATAAATAAAATATTTATTTAATATGGGAAAGAGGGAATGGGATTAAATAAATAATAAATATTTATTTAAATAAAAAGATGAGGTTTAGTGAATTAATTAAATAAATAAAAATATTTTATTTAATTAATAGAGGAAAGGACCACATAAATAAAATATTTATGCCGCGAGGCGTAACCTACAATGGCATCATATAGGGGTCATCACTAGTAATGGTGTAAGAAAAAAGAAATGCTTTGTATTCCTCGGGAAGTAAAGATTAACCTGAGCTGTCACCATCCAAGTTGTCAACCAGAGCTGTCATTAGCCGCAATCCCATTGAAACCTCGATGAGAAGGAAGGAAACAAAATAAAATTGAAATTGACGATAATGGAAAAAAAAAAGAATTGATCAAAATGCAATGACAAAAATTGAACAGTCACTTGGTGTTTTTAAAAAGCTATGGGTTTCATCATTTCACATTTGAATTCCAATAAACCGTCATGCTCCACCAGACGAGTGTCCAAGACTTCCATTAAATTTTCATTCCAGCATTGCATTGCTTATCTTTGTATCCCGAATGCTATTGTTCTTCTCAAAGCAGGTGCCATTGTTGACCACCTAATAGTAAGTACATTTATTGGGTTTTTTAAATTTGTAGCAGAGGTAACTGTTAACACTGAATTGTAATAACCATGGTTACAGATAGACATGTTTAGCTGCATGGTAACACATCCTAAAACGGTGCAAGTTCTATCGCATGCCTTTCCATTGGTATCTTGTGCCTCCATTGACACCATCTCATACTCTGATGCCATCTTTGAGAGAGGATATGGATCTGACATTGCATTTTATATTATCTTACACTTCTTGTTTTTCATTTTTAAAACATAATTCAGATCTACAGTATGAGTTTCAAGGTTTCCAAAGGAGTTTTAACGAGTTCAAGTTCTTGGAGCATCAAAGAATATGTTTCTAAAATTTAAACGAGTTCAAGTTCTATTTTATAGGAAACATTTAAAGCTACAATTAAAAATGCCAACTTTCTATTTTCTATGAGTTGTTTCCCTCTACAAACATAAACATGCTTAAGTTGATCAATATTTCCAAAAGGATTGTTATTTGGGAAATATTTATCAATAGAAAACATTTAAAGCTACAATATATTGAAATAGATGTTAGCAATTATAAAGAGTTGAAGTAATATTTTATAGGAAACATTTAAAGCTACAATTAAAAATACAACTTTCTATTTTTTATGAGTTGTTCTACAAACATAAACATGCTTTTTAAGAACTATTTTTATCTTCCAATGGTGTCTTACAGGAAAGTTTCTATATCTATCCTGCCTCTTACTATGCATAACAATTATAAATTATTTTTAGATTAGATAAGTATAGTTGAATTGTTTAACACTATTGCTTTGATAAAAAATAAATAAAAAATCTTAATTTTCAATTTAGAAAAATCAAAAAATAAATTGTGTGAAAATTTTAAACAAAAAATATAATGTTTCTAAATTCAAAAAATGAAAGTTACATGCATACATGTAGATATATAATGTTTCTAAATTTAAAAAAACCAAAATTACATACATACACAAATATTTCCAAAATGACATATATTTTTTAGTTTCCAATTTAGTCAAATAAAAAATTATTCATATGTTTCTATTAAAAATAAAAATATTATATTTCTAAATTAAAAAAAATCAAAATTGCATACACAAATATTTCAAAACAATTTAGTATTTTATATCACATTTTCTCTCTTTATAGATTATATAATTTTTCATATAAATGTGATTTTTCTATTGATATTTTTTTTAATCTCTTAGTTAATTTTATTTTATTTTATTATATATTAATAAATTTTAAAATTTATTTATGTTTGAATTCCAAAAATAAAAAAAATTAAGCTTTTTAAATTATATTTTATAATTACCCTGTTTAATGCCACAAGACATTTAGCACATGGTTGTGTTAACATAGTTTTATACCACACACACATGTATGTATGTATATATGCACACACACACACACACACACACACACACACACACATACATATATACATACATACATACATACATACATACATACATAAATATAAATATATATATATATATATATATGTGTGTGTGTGTGTGTGTGTGTGTGTGTGTGTGTGTGTGTGTGTGTGTGTGTGTGTACATACATACATACATACATACATACATACATACAACACCAATTCTTTGACGTGGAAAACCCAATGAAGGGAAAAACCACGATAGGAAACCCTACCCACAATCAGATAATACTTCTGCAACAGTATGTGAAAATTTTACAATGGGGATTGTACTTGCAATTAGGCCAACAACCTAGAGGACACTCCTCAACACAAAAGGAAAGTCTCATGACTTACAAAATCATTGGACTACAATTAGGAGGAAATGAATTGTGGAAATAACATCTCCTCATGCTTGGTTACAATTTCGATTAAGCACAATTGTCTTCTCTGCAACACCAAACTCTCCACAATACTTCGCTGAATGATTTATCCTTGTTCGCATATTACCTCTCTCTCTGATAATGCAATTAGAATATCGATCACAAAATTATATAAACATATCTCATATATATGCAAATCATCAACCTTGATAACAAGGTCGACTAAACCCTCAACCCTCAACTCATAATTACAAAGATTACATTACACAATTCAAAGATTGACCACTAGACCAATATTATGATTTACATTACATAGCATGGACCTAATTCAAATTCCCAAACAATTACATCCAGCGAAAATCCCACCAAGATCAACCGCAACACGTTACATCAACCGGGAAAAACCCTCAGTGTCAACAACACATAATATCCTACCGGACCCAAATAGGATCACCAAATCTTCATGCCAGCCAATGCAAAGCCCCCAAATAATTGGGACATGATCAAGAACACCTTTAGCACATTAAGAACCATTTCTAGAAGCCGCATCAAAAACACTTAACCATTTCATCAATTATCACCAACCGGGACCAAACATCAACCGACAGTCTAGAACATAATCAATAGCTTCTAGAGCACCAAATCATGAACCAAATGAATATGACATGCATATAATCATCATGAATATCATTCCAAAACTGCATGCAACAATTTGAACATACTGGAGAAGAATCTCTGATAACCTCTACCAAAACCATGTCCAACCAGAGTAGGTCAACAACCAACTAGAGTAATGTTGACAACCAACTGGAGTAGTGTTGACATCAATGACAACAAACAATCAATTCCTGCATATTGCCAACAATATCCCCCTTTGGAATTGATGGCAACATTGAATGTGAAAAACATCCAAGTGCCAAGGAATGCCAACAATCTCCAAGAAAATCTCTCTCCCAAGATAACAACAAAAGAAATGACTGATCTCTCCCTCATAATGGAATATGTTTATTTATTTTTCACATGGACATCACTCCCCCTTTGACATCAATGACAAAGGGCTGATGCCAAGGTATTTAACCAATCAGCTGATTACTCCCCCTGAGTAGCAGCACCATCTCATCAACCCGGATCATAAGATATTTCTGATAAGCTCACCGGATTGATGCATCTCTACATCTCTAAGTCTCTTCCAAAAGGGGGGGGGGGGGAGGTGACCCCCAATTGATTTATGAGATATTCAAAAGTATCTTTAGGCAATGGTTTTGTTATAATATCTGCAATCTATTCTTGAGCAGGCACATATACCAATTTGACTTCCTTTGCTTCAACCTTTTCTTTCAAGAAATTATATCTTATAGATATGTGTTTTGATTTGGAATGAAATACCAGATTCTTTGACATATCAATAGCAACTATATTATCATAGTGAATAAGAATAGGCTCATCTTAAATTACCCTTATATCCTTCAACATTTGCTTCATCCATAAGATCTGAGTACAATTTGTTGCAACAACTACATATTAAGCTTCAACAGTAGATAATGAAGTGCATGATTGTTTTTTGCTAAGCCATGAGACTGATTTATTCCCAAGAAAGAATGCACCACCTGTAGTGCTCTTTCGATTATCAACATCTCCTGCCCAATCTGAGTCTATATAGGCACATAATCTGAAATCATCATCCTTTGGATACTATAACCCATAATTTGTTGTTCCTTTCAAATATTTGAATATCCTTTTAACAACAATGTCATGATTCTCTCTTGGATCAGACTAAAATCTAGAAGCAATGTAGATAACATTCATTATATCTGGTCTGGTTTGAGTTAAGTACAATAGTCCACCAATCATTGTTTTGTATCTAATTGAGTTTAGTTTAAGAGATTCATCTTTCTTTGACAGTTTGCAACCGATTATCATAGGGGTTCCAACTGGTTTTTAATTTTCAAGTCCAAATTTATTTAGAAATTCTTTCACATATTTAGTTTGACAAATGAAAATAACTTTATCAGTCTAAGTGATCTGTAGACCTAAGAAAAATTTCATCTCACCAATCATAGACATTTCAATTTCCTTCTTCATGTCATCAGCAAATGTCATGCATAGATTTTCTTCTCCCCCGAAAATGATATCATCAACAATGAATTCGATGATCAATATGTCATCATGCTCAATCTTATAATATAAGTTGCTATCAATATTACCTTTGCTAAATCCGATCTTCAAAAGATGAATATCCAATCTAGCATACCAGGCTCTAGGGGCTAATTTCAATCCACATAAGGCTTTCCTCAATCTGAAAACCATGTCCTTGTCCTCTGATAGTGAAAATCCATTAGGTTGATCAATGTAGACTTCTTCTTCAAGATCTCCATTTAGGAATGCACATTTGACACCCATTTGATATACCTTGCAGTTCTTGTGTACAACATAGGCAAGAAATAGTCTTACTGCTTCAATCCTTGCAACCGGAGCATAAGTTTCATCATAATCAATTCCTTCTTGCTATGAGTATCCTTTGCAAAGCAATGTAGCTTTATTTCTTACAACCTTCCCTTCTTCATTTAATTTGTTTCTAAATACCCATTTAGTTCCAATAACATTTTTTATCTTTAGGCCTAGGAACCAGTTCCCATGTGTTATTCTTTTCTATCTGATTTAATTCCTCTTCCATTGCTTTCATCCAATTCTCATCTTTACATGCTTCAATGACCGATTCCAGCTCAATTTGAGAAATTAAACATATCTTTTCAGTAGCTAACCTTCTTCTTGTCATCACACCTTTTCTCTTATCTCCAATGATCTGATCTTTAGAATGATTCAACTTTACATACCTGGGAGTCTCTGGATTATCTTGATTTTCTGATTCTTTATGCTCTTCAATAGTTACTATGGAATTTTTTGATGTTCTCAGAGTAACTGGATCAATGCCGTGATCTGATTCTTGCATTACCGGTTTTGATATGACAATCTCATCTTCTAGTCCATAGTCATATGATCTGATCTGATTGTCATTTTTCTCATCCACTGTAACATTTATTTTTTCCACTATCCTTTGTAATCTTTTGTTAAAACATCTATATGCTTTGCTCTTAGTAGAATAGCCTAAGAATATTCCTTCATCACATCTAGGATCAAATTTCCCTATTCCATCATCTCTTTTGATATAGAATTTACTTCCAAAAATTATAAAATACTTGACAATAGGAGTATGACCAAACCATAATTCATAAGGAGTCTTATTGGTATCACCTTTTATGTGTATTCTATTGAAAGTGTAGATTGCAGTATTGAAAACTTCCCTCCAATAAATATCAGGCAATTTGACTTCCATCATCATTTTCCTTGTAAAATCTAAGATAGTTTTTTTCTTTCTTTCCACTACTCCATTCTGCCATGGAGTTCTAGGTGCAGATAATTGTCTTTTGATTCCATGTTTATCACAAAAAATGTTGAATTCACCGGATGTAAATTCATCACCCTTATTTGATCTTAAGCATTTTATCTTCAATCTTGTTTCTATCTCAACCATAGCTTTGAATATTTTGAATTTTTCAAGGACTTCTGATTTTTCTTTAAAAAATGCAACCATCATTCTAGAGTAATCATCAATAAGCAACATAAAGTATCTATCTCCTTGAAAGCTTTTAGTCCTTGTTGGACCACATAGATCGGTATGAATAAGATCAAGAATTTTATTAGATCTATCATGTATGCTTTTGAAAGAAGTTATGATTTTCTTACCCATTTGACATTTTCTACATATCGTATTATGAGGCTTGATAATCTTGGGCAAATATATGACAAACTTGGTTGAACTGTTCCTTACTATGCAATGAAAATTCACACGACACATCCTTTTATGCCATAGCCAACTTTCATCAATCTGAGCAATCAAGAAAGTATTCTCACTGGAGTTCAAATGAAAAATATTTCCTTTGGTCTGAGTTTCAAATGCAATTTCCAATCCAGATCTATTGATAATCTTTCTTTTTCCATCTTTGAATTGCAAATGAAATCCTCTATCCACCATCTATCCTACACTCAAGAGATTATGCTTCAAACCTTCAACATAAAAATATTATCAGTATTGTTCTTACCATCCAAGGATCTCATTCCTTTTCCTTTGATCTTGCATGCCTTTTTGTCTCCAAATCTGACTAGTCCGCCATCAAATTATTGCAGAGTTAGGAATTTCCTCTTATCACCAGTCATATGGTGAGAGAAACCACTATGTATAACCCATTCATCTTTCTCTTCAATTTTAGTAGCTAGGGATTTCTCCTCAGTATGAGTTGTACCATTGACAGGTTCTGGAGATTCATCCTTGATAGCAATAAAGACCCAATCTTTTCCACTACCTAAGCTTCCATTACTAGATCCACTTACAGGTTCATCATCATTAGAATCATCAGTAATACCAAAATCATCATCACCATCATAGTAACATGATTTGTCCTTATTCTTTCTATATTTAGGTTTGATTTGATATTTTGGATTAGGTTTATAATTCCTAAAAAATCTTTCATGATTCCTTGCAACTCTTTCAGGACATCTAGAAGCAAAATAACCAATCTTATTGCATGAAAAATATTTAAATGGAACTTTTCCTTCATACTTACTTTTAACCGGTCCTTTTGGGATTCTTCTAGCAATTAGGGCTTCCAATTCTTCAAGTTCTATGTTCTCTCTTTCAATGTCTTTCATCTCTTTAGCATATAACTCTTTCCAATCTATGTTCTACTTACCACATGCAAATGTTTTAAATGTAGTTTCTATTTTAGTAGCATTCTGATCTCCAAGCTCTTGAAGTTCAAAAGCAATCAAATTCCCAAGTAATGTATCTCTAGTAACAAGGGTATTTGACATTGTCTAGAGTTCATTTATTGCAGTAGCTTTCATTTTGTAAGCCAAAGGCAAAACTCTTAGAATTTTTGAAACGATCTCATTCTCATTAACTGTTCCACCACAACATTTGATTCCCATGACAATATCATTCACTCTATCTATGAAAGAAATTATCTTTTCATCTTCTTCCATCTTCAAATTTTCATATCTCACCTGGTAACCTTCAAGTTTTGCAAT
This sequence comes from Cryptomeria japonica, assembly GCF_030272615.1. NCBI lineage: Eukaryota > Viridiplantae > Streptophyta > Pinopsida > Cupressales > Cupressaceae > Cryptomeria > Cryptomeria japonica. The sequence continues at coordinate 520,605,795 of NC_081408.1, read as the reverse complement.
TTTTATTGCTTGGTTGCCTTCATATAGAGTTTCAAGCTTCAACCATATCTTCTTTGCATTTTCCAGCTCTATGACATTCAATAGTTTTTCATCTGATAGGGCACTTAATAATGCTTCTTTTTCTTTGACATCATTATCAACATTCTTTTGTTCATCAATAGGTGCCGAAGTTCCAGGACTAGGATCATGACGTGTATAACCTTTTTCTGTTATCTCCCATATCTTAGCTCCAAGACATCTCAAATGAATCTTCATTCGCTCCTTCCATAATTTATAATTTGTACCATCATATCTGGGACTCTCCTTCCAGTAGAAATTAGATGAAGAACTTGATGCCATCGAATCTCCTCAAGTGGTTAAGTTTCTATAGAGAAGACCTCGCTCTAATACCAATTGTTAGAATGAACTGGAGGAAAACTGAGAGGGGGGGGGGGAGTGAATCCGTTTTCCATAAGTTAAACAATTATTGCAGATTATAAATATTTTACCAGAGCAAAATAAAAACAACACAGTGAAAGATAAAGCATGGGAGCACACAACACACAACACCAATATTTTGACATGGAAAACCCGGTGAAGGGAAAAACCATGATGGGAAACCCTATCCACAATTAGATAATACTTTTGCAGCAGTATGTGGAATTTTACAATAGGGATTGCACTTGCAATTAGGCCAACAACCTAGAGGAAACTCCTAAACACAAAATGGAAGTTTCACTGACTTACAAAATCATTGGACTACAATCCAGAGGAAATGAACTATGGAAATAACATCTCCTAATGCTTGGTTACAATTCTGATTAAACACAACTGTCTACCCTGCAACACCAAACTCTCCACAACACTTCGCTGAATGATTTATCCTTGTTCACACATTTAACTCTCTCTGATAATGCAGATAGAATATCAATCACCAAATTACATAAACATATCTCATATATATACAAATCATCAACCTTGATAGAAAGGTCAGCTAAGCCCTCAACCCTCAACTCATACTTACAAAGATTATATTACATGATACAAAGATCGAACACTAGACCAATATTATGATTTACATTACATAAAATGGACCTAATTCAAATTCCCAAACAATTACATCCACTGGAAATCCCACCAAGATCAACCGCAACATGTTACATCAACCAGGAAAAACCCTTAATGTCAATAACACAAAATATCCTACCAGACCCAAATAGGATCACCAAATCTTCACACTAGCTAATACAAAGCCACTAAACAATTGGGACATGATCAAGAATACCTTTAGCACTTTAAGAACTATTTCTAGAAGCTGCATCAAGACCACTTAACCATTTCATCAATTATCACCAACCGGGACCAAGAACATCAACAGGTAGTCTAGAACATAATCAATATTTTCTGGAGCACCAAATCATGAACCAACTGAAGATGACATACATATAATCATCATGAATATCCTTCCAAAACCGCATCCAACAATCTAAACATACTGGAGCAGAATCTCTGATAACCTCTGCCAAAACCATGTCCAACCAGAGCAGGTCAGCAACCAACTAGAGCAGTGTTGACAACCAATCGGAGTAGTGTTGACATCAATGACAATATATAATCAATTCCTTCATATTTCCAACATCCTCATCATTATCATCAATATAATTATACAAATTAATAACAATAGGAGATCTCATGCACAAAGGAGGTGAAGAAGTAGAATCATTTTACATAGATAATTTTACATTTTGATGAGGTTGATTTAGATAAAGCTCCTCCCTAGGATTAGGCAAAGGTTGGGAAAATGGGACCAAGTAAACATTCGACAACTTAGATGAGGAAACACTTTGGGAAGAAATCTCACAAACCTTTGCATGACGTCTTCGTCACCGTTATCTTGCACTATGATTTCTCTTTTTATGATTCAAAGATTTGGAAGGTTGGGGATAAATCAACATAGGATTTTTTAATTTAATTTTGGTTATAGGAATGAAATAAACCTCACTAGGTTGAGAGATACAGGATGCTGGGAGCTTGTCTTTTTGATCTTTATAATATTTAGGAGGTGGAACCACAACATATATAGGAGTAGGAGGGGTAGGAAGAAGTCTAGGTCTAGGATGCAAAGTATGAATATCCATATCCATTGGTCAAGAATCATTAGGATTATACAAGGATGATATCCTTTCATGTTTGAACTTTTGATAAGATAAGAAAAGGACATTTTGATGAGGTTGCAAAGGTTTAGGTTTTTGAGGTGAAAAGAAATCAAGGATGAAGTTTCCATGTCTTGCTAAGGGTTGGTAAAGGCTATGATTGATTGTTATAACATGCCCATTTTGAGGGAACTACAAACACTTGTGAATGGTAGAAGGTACACATTTCATGAAATCAGGCCAAGGGTATCCCAACTTCACACAAAACTGGTCTGAGGTAAGGATAATGGTAAAGGTAACATCTAAGAACTTAGTACCAATCTCTATGGGAAGGGTGATGGAATATATAGGGGGACAAGTGAAACCATCATGCAACTTAATTATAACATTAGATTTAAATATTTTCTTCCATGATAACATTCACAATATATATTGGATCCATGAGTACTTCTTGTGAGTTCTTTCTTTTAATCTTTACAATAATCTATAATGGTCAATTAGGTGCATTAAGGATATCCCTTGAGTAAAAGATGATGCAAGGGTCACACTTAGGCTTAGGTTTCTCGTAAGGTTCACAACATTGTTAGCCTTAGTAGACATATCACTAGCAACTATTAATCCTGGACCCTTAAGCTCAACGACATTGGTAGAATGGGAAGGAAAATGATTGGTAAATATTTGAAAGTTTTTATTAGGAGGTGTGATAGGTTTATTTCCTTTATCCTTCACACCATTCACTACTATAGTTATACAAACAATAAGATCTTCAATTACATGCTTCAATTTATAACACTTCTCAGTATCATTGCTGACTTAACAATGGTATTGGCAATAGACTTTGGGATCAATATAAGGTGGAAAAGGCTTAGAGGTATATATGGGATGGATAAATGGAAGCTTCATCACATTAGAAGTAATCAATTTAAGCATGATACCATGCAATGATTCAAAAAAATGATTGAAATTATGATGTGTAAAAATTGATGTAAAGGGGCGACAACTAGTGTTGCAACTGCCACTTGAGAGTCAATATGATTGAAAGCATTATTATTATTATTTTTGATCAATGAAATTTGTTATTATGAGGATACGGTAACTACTGAGGAGGGGGGAGGATGAATCAGTAGTAAAACATTTCTGCAATACTTCAAAAAATAATACAGGTAACTACTCAAACCAATCCGGTTAGCAAATTTACCAAACCATTCACTCAAGTGTTCATAATTATGAAAACAATGTAAAGATATAAAATGCTCAAATCAACAATGAAACCACCACATAAACATGAAGTTTCACGTGGACACCCAAATGGGAAAAACCATAGTGGGAATTATCACCCACAAATATTTTCTTTTAGAATGCGCCCGGTTAAAGGCCTAGCCCGATTAAGAGCTTACAATATGCTCAGTTAAGAGAAGAACCTGTTAGGAGTCACCTTGTTAAGGAATTTGACTTAGCCTTATTAGGAGCTCTACCCTGTTAGGATTAACCTTGTTAGAGGATCTTAAACCCAAATTAATGAGCCATTCAGTGAAGGGATTTACAAATAAGACCTGTTAGGATCTCCCTAGTTAAGGGATTTCAAACTGCTGTAACTGTTAGGGAACAATAGGGAAAATGATCTGATCACAACACTTCCTTGCTTTCTAGTACAAATCCTTTTTAGCTAAACTCTTCTACACACATGTAGACACTTCAATCTAGTTCGACAACACCTTCTTCTCAAATCACCGACACACAATCTCTTCTCCAACTAGCCCTAAATACATTTTTTAGTTAGGTCGGCTACATAACCCTAACTACATTCAAAATATAATGAATTTATATTTACAGATCATTACAACAAATTTCTAGACAATTTCAACCATTGAATGATCACTGCACCTCACCACACATCGATTTGATAAGCAGTCAAACCCTTGTCACATTCTACTAAGAAATTTATTGTTTCCAAAGAAATCCAATCCTTGTACATGCTTAAATGCAATCTTATCATTACACATGGCTTCTGACATGTCATCACTAAGTTATGAACATGATAAGATCCATCGCCAAACCATATATCATTATTAGTTAAAGATCTATTACCGATATACATTCTTGTTCACAAAGTTTATGACAATCAATCATAACTCACTCAATA